>NW_010331830.1:2294-2678 GCF_000700745.2 Antrostomus carolinensis
GTCCCAACGTGCCAGGGCAGAGCCGCGTGTGAGCGGGGAGCACCATGGCCGAGCGGCTGTCAGAGGAGAAGATCGCTGAATTCAAGGAGGCTTTTTCCCTTTTTGACCGAGATGGAGATGGTTGTATCACCACGAAGGAGTTGGGCACCGTCATGCGTTCCTTAGGGCAGAACCCCACCGAAGCTGAGCTGCAGGACATGGTAGGAGAAGTGGACGCCGATGGTAGCGGCACCATCGACTTCCCCGAGTTCCTCTCGCTGATGGCGAGGAAGATGAGGGACACGGACAGCGAGGAGGAGATCAGAGAAGCTTTCCGTGTCTTTGACAAGGATGGCAACGGCTACATCAGCGCGGCGGAACTGCGGCACGTCATGACCAACCTGG
>NW_010331830.1:2740-3048 GCF_000700745.2 Antrostomus carolinensis
AAGAGTTCGTGAGGATGATGACGGAGAAGTGAGGCCCCACCACCACCACCACCACCGCTCACCTCCAACTCCACCCCACAGGTAACTCACTGGGATGCAGCTTCGCGCCCAACCCCACGTGTGTGGAAAGTCCCAAGCCAAGGGGTCCACCCCAGACATTGCAACAGCCACCCCAAGTCTTGCATCTCCCCCCCCATCCCAACCACCTCCTGTCCTGCAAATCTTGCTGGTGATTGGAAAAATCAATGTTCATGGTGCTGCTTTTTTTTAATTTGTCCTTAATTTCTTCGTAGGGAACAGAGGTCATG
>NW_010331830.1:3062-3401 GCF_000700745.2 Antrostomus carolinensis
TCCATCCTCTACCACCTTCTCTGCGTCATCCCAGGCTGGAAAAATCCTCTCTTATCCCAGCTGGAGCATCCCCAGCCAGTGTTTGTGTCGGATGTGGACATCTCACCTGGTAGGATGGGGCTCGGGGTGCAGATGAATATGGGGGGGAGGTCGTTCCCCACTGCCCCCCCCCATGAGATGTACCTCTTATGTCCATAGAGGTACCACTGGCCACTATATGTCCCCCAGCACCACGCCAAGACCAATAAAGAAATGTCCTTCCCATGGCTGCCAGTGCTTCCTTCAGCTTCAATTTGGGGTCCCTGCTAAAAAACAATCCCCCCTCTTCCCCCCAAATCA
>NW_010331830.1:3473-4435 GCF_000700745.2 Antrostomus carolinensis
TCCAGCTGCAGCCCCCCCTTGGGTTGTGACCATCTCCACTCCAAGTCTTCATCACTTTTGGAGTCTGGGGGCTCTTTCCCACCCTCCCCTCAAGCTAAGAGGAGAGTTAGAAGCTGGATTTAGTCCTAATCCCCATCCCAAAGATGAGCGGAGCAGGATTCGCCTTTCCCAACTGTAATTCCAGGTTGGATCCAGGTTGGATGAGGCTTTGAGTAACCTGGTCTAGTGGAAGGTGTCCCTGCTGATGGCAGGGGGGGTGGGGCTGGATGATCTTTAAGGTTCCTTCCGACCCCAATGATTCTCTGATTCTGTGCTAATTCACCCTGTCATGCTCCCTGTGACTCAGTTTCCCCACAAAGACGTTGAAACCTCTTGTGAGAATTGAAGAATTAATTATAATGGGTCTTATTAACACTCAGTCACTAACGAGCAAGAAGGGAGGTGACGTGAGCAGGGCACAGCTGTTTCACAGGGGACATCGTGGCTCCAGCATGTTCAAGCCACCACGAGGACTTCACCCCCCCACCCCGCTCCCACCTCCACCTTATCCCTGGAACCAGGATCTTTGCCAATCCCAGTTGTTTTTCCCAACACTGGGAAAACTGGGCAGGTGCTCACACGCCAGTTGGCAAAGCTGAGCATGCCCACGCTCGCTCCACCCCAAGCATGGCCTCCAGCCCAACACCCAACACCTTCACCACGTACTCCCCTCTTGCTCACACACCCAAGACAAGAACAGGGCAAAACCTGGCCAAAAAAAACCAACCCCACCAAATCCATCAAAATCAAGACAAGCGAAGAGGCCACACCAGGGTATTGTACCCGAGTGGCTAAAATTAGATCTTCTCAAAAACATGATTATTCATAAACACCATCTTTCAGCTCTATTTTTAGGTTTGACCTTTTCTCATAGAATCACAGAATGGTTTGGATTGGAAGGGACCTTAAAGATCACCCAGTTA
>NW_010331830.1:4823-6946 GCF_000700745.2 Antrostomus carolinensis
CTCCAGTAGCTCCATGTCCTTGTGCTGTTGGTGGCCCCAGCACTGGAGGCAGCACTGCAGGTGGGGTCTGAGGAGAGCGGAGCAGAGGGGCAGAATCCCCTCCCTCCACCTGCTGCCCACGCTGCTCTGGGTGCAGCCCAGGACACGGTTATTGGCCTCTGGGCTGCCTTGGGTTTTTTTTGTTTTAATGATGATCTTTAGTGGGAGGTTGATCCCTTGGCCAGAAACACCAACCCTGCAGCTCCAGCAACAACAGCATCAGCCCAAAGAAAGTTTATTTGTCCTTTTTCATGGGAGATATTTGCCCGTTTCTCCTCCACGTTGATGCTTGGGAAGGTTTCCACCTTCGTCACTTGGTGATGGACACATGGGAGGGTCCCAGTTGCTTTGGTATGGCCAAGGGAGGGCATTTTGCTCCCCAAAATCCAGATTTTGAGGTTCAAATTGCCCCATTGGAGGGGATGGAGCTGATGGGATGAGCAGGACCTGGCCTGGTGCTCACACGCTGCTTCTCCTGACACAGGGCAGCTCCATGACTCATGGGGTGGTTCATATGGGGTGTTGGTTAACGATTAAATTAATTGAGCAGGTACAGGAGATGTTCTCGGTGCCTGGAAGGTGGGAGGGGTCTGTGCAGGGTGGAAAGTCAGGGGATGGGGTGGTGAGGGAGTGACTGGCCATTTCCACCCCAAAACTTGGTCAGGGTGGTCCTCTGCACCTGGAGATGAAGATCACAGGGTGGAACCTGGGGTATGGGTCATCTGGGGGATCCCTCTAGGTTAAGACCTGGAGTATCCCTTGGGATGAGATGTAGGGGATCAGCTAAGAGAGGACCTGGAGGAGGGTCACCTGGGATGGGACATGGGGATCATATACAGTGGGGCTTGGGGGATTATCTCAGATGAGTCCTGGGAGATACTCTGGAAGAAGACCTGGGGGATCATCTAAGATAGGACCTGGGTGGGGGTCACCTGGGATGGCACATTGGGGGGTTGCTTACTATGGGACTTGGAGGATCACCTGCAATTGGATCACCCAGGATGGGATCTGGGGTATCATCTAAGATGGAACCTTGGAGGAGGTCACCAGGGATGTCAGACTAGGGATCACTTCTTAGTATGGGACTTGGAGGATCACCTGTAATTGGATCACCCAGGATGGGATCTGTGGTATCATCTGGGATGGGATCTGGGGGATCATCTAAGATGGGACCTAAGAGGGGGACCACATGGGGTGGCAGATGAGGGATGGCTTAGAATGGGGGATCACCTGAGGTGGGACGTTGGGGATAGTCTGTGATGGGACCAGGCAGTTCATCTAGGATGGGACATGGAGATCACCTAGAAGATGACATGGAGTTCACCTAGAACATGACATGGAGATCACCTAGAACATGACATGGAGATCACCTAGAACAGGACATGGAGGATCCTGCAGGATGGGGTGTGGGAGATCTCTTGGGATGGGATTTGAGGGGATCTCCTGGATCCAGACTGCAACACCTGATCCCATCATCTCCACCTCTGGCAAGCAATATTCCACCACCTTTCCATGTATTTTCCTCCAACCTTTCCAACAGAAAAGCCACCAAAGACACCAGCACCAACACCACCCAAAACCAGGAGAACCCTCCATCACTCCCCTTTCCCTGCTTATGGTTCTGCTTCACCTGGACACCGTTTTTCTCTAAAATGATGCTTTTTTAGGAGAAAAGCAGCTCACAAACTCCTTAGCACCACCTGCCATAGGGGGACAGGAGACACTTCTGCTCAGATGCTGCTGAATCAGCCACAAATTCTCCTCATTCCCTTTTTATTTTAGCAAAACAGGGAATTTTAATAACATTTCAGCGAGCAAACGTTACAAATGCATTCAGTAAGTGCTGGGGAACAACTCTGAAATACCTTCAAGGAGGACCAAGGAGGTCTTCTGAGCCCTGTCAAAGGACACTAAGAAGAGCAGGAATTTTTTCCCCACTTTTCCCCATTTTCCCCCACTTTTCCCCATTTTTTCCCATTTTTCCCCTATTTTTCCCCATTTTTCTCCCATTTTCCCCCACTTTTCCCCATTTTTTCACATTTTTTCCCTCATTTTTTTCCCCATTTCCCCCCACTTTTCCCCAT
>NW_010331831.1:0-997 GCF_000700745.2 Antrostomus carolinensis
ACATATATATATGTATATGGTGCCAGATGGGTGTCCCACCTGCGGCCAAGCGCTTCGCCATCCACACGCGTGGATTTCCACGGGGACAGAGGGAACAACCCACTGCAACACCCCGCACCCGAGTATCCCCCACCGGCACTGCCTCCCCGGGAACCCGGCGGACAAAGAGAGCTCTGTGAGGACCAGAAATGTAAACCCGGAGAGAAGCGAGGGAATTCAGGAGGAGATGCTGGCTGCGCCAAAAAAAAAAAAAAAACCCTGCAAAAGATTTTTATGTCAGTGCCCTGGGACAATATTTCAAAAGATGGACCAATATATGAGTCACATATAAGCATGCCAAACACGGGAAAACAAAAAACAAAAAAAGAAAGAAAGAAAAAAAAGAATAATCTGTCCACCACGCACACAAAAACAACCCCCCCAAAAAAACCCCAGAAAACACAAAAAATCCCAAACAAAACCAAAACCAAAAACAGACAGACAAAAAAACCCAAAACAAAAATCACACAAAAAAACCCACAAACAAAACCAACCTCCCACGCACACATAAAAAAACCCAAAAAACCAATCTAAACAAACAACCAAAATAAACCCAGCTACTGAGAGGATTTATAGAAATCCACACCTCTCCACAGGCCAGAAATACACTCGCAATTCACCTCCTTAGCGTGGGTATTTAAATTTAGTTTAATTTAAACTAAAGATGCTCCAGTGCAGAGGCCGTGGATGTGCGTGGGTGTGCGTGTCTGCAGCCTCTCGCTGGTTTGCCACCGCGACAAAGTCCGGAGAGATGCTCCGCAGCATCTCCCAGTAGAAGAACCAATAAAAGAAATAAGGAGAAATTCGGGTTCTCACGGAGAACCCCTCTCCCTCGCAAACCTTCGGTTGAGTTCCCTCCACCGGCAGAAATTCCCCTGGCACTAGAAGTTCTCCCAACATCGTTAAACACCGCGGGGTCTCCAAACAGAGAGGAGGGGGAGAAAGAGGAGCCCAAACC
>NW_010331832.1:0-1521 GCF_000700745.2 Antrostomus carolinensis
GATTCTATGACAATTCCATGGCTCTAACTTTAAAGCAGAGAAGATGACACTGTGCTATATAAACCCATCATTAGGAAAATAACCAAAGTGATAGAATTCCTGCTCCTACTGCGTGTGCACATAATTACATCCCTACAAGCCCTCAAAGGTCTGCGTGGGAGAGGAATTATAATTTTTTTTTATTCCTCTGAAGTCACAATATTTTAAAGAACTTACAGCACCACAGAGAGGAAGACCTTAAATGCTTCAGTAGGTACCAGCAGGTGCTGTGTCAGACGGGATGAAAGAGCGTTTGGTGGCAAACAATAGCAATGCTCCAGCTCACTCTGTGGCCCTAAAGGGGAGGCAGTCCCTGCCAAACACACCCTCTCTGCTCAACAGCTGCGGTTTTGTCAGGAGGGAGAAGGGCAGAAAGTGCAAAACCACCCTGCCTAATTGTGACTCTGAGCTGATGCCTTTAATTACAGTCGCTGGGGAAACACCGTGGAAGCTGGAGTAAGGGCAGAGGCCAAGCGTCCTTCCTCAGGGCCATGCTGCCTCTGCACCTTGTCCTCCCTCCTCGCTCATCTCACAGCCACCACATCAAGTCTCCTTGCTGAACACTGGCTTCTCTTCACATGCGTTGCTTTTACAGAATCACAGATTCATCGTGGTGGTTGGAAAAGACCTTTAAGTTCACCGAGTCCAACCATAAACCCAACACGACCAATTCCACCTCTAAACCATGTCCCTCAGCACCTCATCTACCCATCTTTTAAATCCCACCAGGGAAGGTGACTCCACCACCTCCCTGGGCAGCCCCCTTCTAACAAAGGAGCAACAATCCCAAAAAACTGCAACCACAATCCTGGAAGAGTGAGAGCTGGAGAAAGACAGCAAGAACCTCCACAAGAGGTAGACCCTCATTAATATACTGACCATGACGGGATAGGAGATGGAATATCCCATTGGCAGAGACAAATGCCAATTTAGCTTATTCATTTAAATTCTATATCCAAATGGCAATTACTAATTTTAATATTCTTTGCCTCTGCCTTAGATCTTGCACCTGCAGACCAGCAAAACACAAAGTCCTTCGACTTTCAGTGACAACTGAAAACACTGGTCTGTTATTGATGTTCTTCTAAAAAATCCCAGCTGAACCCAAACCCCAGCGCTGTTCCAGCTACTAAAAGGAAACCAGCTCTGTCCCAGCTACAAACCAGGACATATAATCAACAGGTAGAAAGTGAAACAATAAATGAATGGAGGGTGCAAGACAGAGAAGCAAGACTTGTCTTTGGGAGAAATCCAGTCTCCTGCATGTTACCTAGTGCAGGAAGGCCATGAGACAAACGGTTTACGGGTGTCCTGCTTCACAAGTGCCTCTAGCTACTGCCAGTCCCCTTTGCTCACCACATCTGCAGGACCTAGAAAAACCAAAGCACATGCCAGCCCTTATGTTCAGCCCAAGGAGAAGCTGAAGACAGAAGTCACGTCTTAGAATCACAGAATGGTTAGGATTGGAAGGGACCTTAAAGC
>NW_010331832.1:1633-3034 GCF_000700745.2 Antrostomus carolinensis
AGCCACACCTTCTCTGGCCAACTTGGGACACTGTCTGACCACCCTCACAGTGAAGAACTTCTTCCTAATATCTCATCTAAACCTCCCCTCTTTCAGCTTAAACCCATTTCCCCTTGTTTTGTCATTAACTGCCCTTATGAAAAGTCCCTCCCCAGCTTTCTTGTAGCCCCTTCAGGTACTGGGAGGCCGCTATAAGATCTCCCCGGAGCCTTCTCTTCTCCAGGCTGAACAGCCCCAACTCTCTCAGCCTGTCCTCACAGCAGAGCTGCTCCAGCCCTCGGATCATCCTGGTGGCCCTTCTCTGGACTTGTTCTAACTGGTCCATGTCTTTCTTATGTTGGGGGCTCCAGAACTGGACACAATATTCCAGGTGGGGCCTTACAAGAACGGGGTAGAGGGGCAGAATCTTGCTGGATCTCTGCAGCAGGTCAGCGCTTTTATGGTGAAGGGTGAGGAGAAACATCTCTGTGGAACTAGGATCTGATTAGTAGAATTCTCTTGCAATGACTTTAGAAAAAAAGGAGATATCTGTTGCTCCTGAGCTGGAGCTGTCAGCCCCGTGCATTATCCTGTAACTATCACTCCTACAGAAATAACTAATTGCACTGGAATTTCATGGCGCTTGCACAGCAGAGCCATCGCTGTGACACGTCTACATTACTGCACGTAAATCCAATTAGATTCCAGAGTGTGCTGTGTAACTGTAATCGGCCCCTGTGGAGCAGCGACGAGGGGACCTGTACCGGGCTATGCAACTAGATACTGAATTACAGTCAATCTCCCTCCTCTTTAGTTGCATTACAATGCTAATGTCACTGTAATACCGGCCCATTTCCCAGGCTGCCTGCCTTGCCTTGCTGCACTGGAGTGAAGGAGGCTGTTGCATCGCCTGAGAGCATTTAATTCCTTGGTACAGCTGAGCGAGCAAAGCCCTTAGGGGCATCTTAGACCTTAAAACAATAACTTGATTGGTTTCTGTAAGACTAAAATCATATGAGGCTTGGGATGGTGTTTAAATGGATGTGAGCTGCTGCTAAAACTACCCTAATTTTTCTACCCAAGCAGAGTTTGGGATAAATGAGTGTGGTGGTTTCACTTGGCTGCAGGCAAACTCAGCCACTCACTCACTCCCCCCATCAAGGGGATAAGGGAGAGAATGGGGTGGCAAGGGTAAGGAGACTGGTAGGGTCAGATAAGAAAAATCTAATAATTGAAATAAAATAAAACTTAAAATAATAATGATATTAAAATAGTAATTATAATAATAAGAGGAATAAAATATGCAAATGAGTGATGCCCAGTGCCATTGCTCACCACCCACTGACCAAGCCCGGCCCGTTCCCAGATCACGATCCCGGAGGAACCACAATCCCGACCCGAAACCGCAATCCCGGGAGAGCC
>NW_010331832.1:3208-10491 GCF_000700745.2 Antrostomus carolinensis
CATGGGGATGTTCTCAGCATTCCTCTCATAACAAACCCCAGCTGAACCCAAACCCCAGCTCTGTTTGAGCTACTAAAAAGAAACCCAGCTTCCATTTCAAAATGGAAATTCAGAAGTCCCAGAGCAGAGCCTGTTCTCCCCAAATGTTCTAACAATTGGAAAGGTGCTAGGGTACGTTTTGGAAGCTCCAAGATAGCATCAGGCACAAAGCACTCCGTTTCAGCTGGTGTGAACGTGCATACAGCACTGCGTTCTAACAATTGGAAAGGTGCTAGGGCACGTGTTGGAAGCGCCAAGATAGCATCAGGCACAAAGCACTCCATTTCAGCTGGTGTGAACGTGCATACAGCACTGTTTGAGACAAAACCTGCTCACTTCAGCCCCTTCCCAAGCAAAGCACACTAGGTAACCACGTCTGGCTCCTTCATACGGCTTGTCACATGCAGACATCAGCCATCTCAGGAAAGAAGATACTGCCTAGAGAACCAACACATCTGGTAGCCTGCAACTCTTCTAGGTTCTGTGCCTGAAAATAAAGGTCCTCAGACAGCTCACAGGTGTATTTTCCCATTTATTCTCCTCAGGACAATGGAACCATATGGTACTGATTGTCCTTCTAAACAGATGACCCAAAGTTTATATGATAATACAACAATAGTAATTCTGTTTAGTGGATAAGAAAACCAAGGCTAGAAGGGGAATAGCCATTCTAGATATCCTGGCCCACAGTACAGCCCTCTGTTCAGTAGTCCCTACTGAAACCAGTCCCAAACCCATGAAAAAGCTCATCACTTCTGGCTGACACATCTGTCTTTGACAGGCATCTTCTGTCCCAGACAGAAGATCATTTAGCATGTAAATATGGAGGTGGTCAACTTTGGCCTCTTATGTGGAAGATGTTCCTGCTCATGGCAGGGGAGTTGGAACTGGATGATCTTTAAGGTCCCTTCCAACCCAAACCATTCTATGATCCTATGATTCTATCACAGAATGGTGGGGTTGGAAGTGACCTTTGGAGATCATCCAGTCCAACCCCCCTGCTAAAGCAGGTTCACCTAGAGCAGGCTGCACAGGAAAGCATCCAGGCAGGTTTTGAACATCTCCAGAGATGGAGACTCCACACCCTCTCTGGGCAGCCTGTCCCAGTGCTCCATCTCCCATATTTTCTGTGTCTGAAAATATTTCCCTTCCAGATAGAATAAATGTCACCATCCTGAGTGGATCACGGAGCTTCATCAGAAGCCAAGTGACATTATCCAGCGTCATGTCAGATACTGTCAAGCGCTGAAACACTCCACAGGCTCGCACAGCCTTCCAGGCACGTAGGTCGTTCACGTTCATGACGTGTAAATGCCTGACACTTTTTTTTCCCCCGAGCCTGACACATCTCACCTTTACAACAACTGACTCCTCGGTGCTCTTTTTCTATTCCCTTTTGCTTTGTTGGCAGCAAATGCCTCAGCAGTTTGTGGCACTCCTAATTGTTTTGAAAGATGCAGGAATACATCTCCGAAACACCGGGCAGTTGCTGTGGCAACCTTGTCCTCTTCAGACCACCATTTCCAATATTTGAAAGAAGTTTCTTGATACTTTGCAAGCTTCAGGGAAACAATGCAGAGAAGGAAAATGATGGATTTTAAAATAAGGAAGCAATCAAAAGGGGTTACGATGGGCCATGGGGCATTGTCCTATCAAAAAGATGATGATGATGATGATGTCTCCTTAGCAAGGAAAAGCAGCTCCAGACCAGCTGGGCAGAGGCACAGGCAAGGACCCATGGGGAAGGGAATTTGCAGCCCCTGCTTTTATCATCTGTTTTCATGCAGAACAGAGCTCTGGATCAGTATGTTTCTTTTTTGTTGTTGTTTTTCTCAGTTTTTTTTTATAAGGTGAAGGTGGAGAAAAAAATCAAACCCACCTTTTAACACCGTTTAATTGGAGGATTAATAATCTTAATTGCTTTAAAGAAAGAAATCCAAAAGAGGAGAGGAGAGGAGAGGAGAGGAGAGGAGAGGAGAGGAGAGGAGAGGAGAGAAAAGAAAAGAAAAGAAAAGAAAAACGAGAAAAGAAGAGACGAGAAAAGAATAGAAAAGAAAAGACGAGAAAAGACGAGAAAAGAAAAGACGAGAAAAGAGAGAAAAGAAAAGACGAGGAAAGAAAAGAAAAGATGAGAAAAGAAAAGATGAGAAAAGAAAAGATGAGAAAAGAAAAGAAAAGAAAAGAAAAGAAAAGAAAAGAAAAGAAAAGAAAAGAAAAGAAAAGAAAAGAAAAGAAAAGAAAAGAAAAGAAAAGAAAAGAAAAGAAAAGAAAAGAAAAGAAAAGAAAAGAAAAGAAAAGAAAAGAAAAGAAAAGAAAAGAAAAGAAAAGAAAAGAAAAGAAAAGAAAAGAAAAGAAAAGAAAAGAAAAGAAAAGAAAAGAAAAGAAAAGAAAAGAAAAGAAAAGAAAAGAAAAGAAAAGAAAAGAAAAGAAAAGAAAAGAAAAGAAAAGAAAAGAAAAGAAAAGAAAAGAAAAGAAAAGAAAAGAAAAGAAAAGAAAAGAAAAGAAAAGAAAAGAAAAGAAAAGAAAAGAAAAGAAAAGAAAAGAAAAGAAAAGAAAAGAAAAGAAAAGAAAAGAAAAGAAAAGAAAAGAAAAGAAAAGAAAAGAAAAGAAAAGAAAAGAAAAGAAAAGAAAAGAAAAGAAAAGAAAAGAAAAGAAAAGAAAAGAAAAGAAAAGAAAAGAAAAGAAAAGAAAAGAAAAGAAAAGAAAAGAAAAGAAAAGAAAAGAAAAGAAAAGAAAAGAAAAGAAAAGAAAAGAAAAGAAAAGAAAAGAAAAGAAAAGAAAAGAAAAGAAAAGAAAAGAAAAGAAAAGAAAAGAAAAGAAAAGAAAAGAAAAGAAAAGAAAAGAAAAGAAAAGAAAAGAAAAGAAAAGAAAAGAAAAGAAAAGAAAAGAAAAGAAAAGAAAAGAAAAGAAAAGAAAAGAAAAGAAAAGAAAAGAAAAGAAAAGAAAAGAAAAGAAAAGAAAAGAAAAGAAAAGAAAAGAAAAGAAAAGAAAAGAAAAGAAAAGAAAAGAAAAGAAAAGAAAAGAAAAGAAAAGAAAAGAAAAGGAGAAACTCACTTTGTTCAAGGTAACTGCCTACACAGATGCAAAAATAAAACAGTTTAGTCAGGTTTAGTCAGTCTAGAAAAGCAAAGGTTAGGAAAAAACATCCTGGAAGAAAAGTAGCTCTTAAATGAGGGATCTCAGTAGTATTAAATAAACCAGACAATAACACTGCTGGAAAACTGAGAAGTAGCATTAGTTATCTGATTCTGGACATCTTTTAAATGTTTTTAAGAAGAACAATAATGTATCCCCAAGTGCCATGGATTCTAAACACAATAGGAAATTCTTTATCCCACAGAGCTCACAATTCAGAGTGATTTATTTATTTAGGAAATAAATACATTTCACAAGATATAGGTGTGATATGTCCAGGAAAACATGAATGCAGCAAAGGTCATGAGAAACGACCTAGGGCAGAGAGGCTGCCCTGCTTATAGGCAAACTGATACACATCTCCTACAGAATCCATCTGCAAATCTGAGTTTCACTGTAATCAGCACCTTTCACTTACTCTGAGACATAAAACCGCAGCTAATGTGGTTTGAAAGGTCCGTGTGACTGATCTCAACCACACCTGTCCCAACTAAGGTATCAACACCCAACCATCCAACGCCTTTTGCTAAAGATTAAGAAAGAGTAAGAAGGAGCAGAGAGCAAGCCACGGCCACAGCCCACGAGAGAGCTTCAGATGTTCTGTAGGAAAATAAAGGAGAGTTAATAAATCCCATCATCTTGGCATACATGTTTCTAACTGTTCTCTCTTCCTTCCAAAGACGTATAATCTAAACTCTCCAGCAACGATCAGGTTCCAGGCAGACAAAAGACCCTCAGCACAATTCAGAGGTAGATGACAGGAGGACAGGGAGTAAGTGAGATATGAGCCAAGACTCACGGGCTGGCTCCCAGCTGCTTTTGCTTTCCCAATGGATAACAGATCCCGCCTGAAGACACACAATGTCATGCTAGTCAATGCGCTGCTCTCTCAACACCTCATTTTTCCTCTCCATCTGAACTTGTTTTTGAAAGCACGCAGTTCACCGTCCCCCTTCTCCTTTCTCTTTTGTCCTCACTCATGGGAAGGGAAATACGAAAGACATCATGGCTGGTTATTGTTAACACATCTGAATGAGCAGGCATTAAAAAAAAGAGGGTTATTCTGGAACGTGCCACGGTTTGCCTTGCTATTTGTACAGGCAGCTAATGATGAACCCTAATAGCTTCTCTCTCTGAAGTCGTAATAAGCTTACAAATGAACCCATTCAGCACATATTAAAAAGCAAGGGATGCTCCTTTGATTACAGCCTTGATGGAAATCTCCCAAGTATCTTGTTTTGTTGCTGCACAGCCGCAATTAGGACACGCTGCTGGGAGCTGGCTCAGCTGCCTGCGCGGTGGGCTTTGGAGACACCTCCCAGTGCCATGGCAACACATCCACCTCTCCCAGCATCAGTCACTGGGAGCCTGGCCGCCGCCGTCAGCGAGGCCAGGCCAGCACGCTTCAGCACTTCCAGGAATTAAGAAATAAAAGAGGTTTAATTAAACATCCTCCGCTGATGCCTTGACTGTGTTTATGGAGCAAGACGGACAGCCCCACGCCACGGCTCTTGTGGATGAGAGTTCTGGGGGCTCTTGGGCTTGGAGGTATTGGCTTCATGCTGAAGGAAAACTAGGCAATAAGGGGTGTGTATATTGGAGAGTCTTGAGGACTCAACAGCTTTACTTTGCTGAGATGAGAATATGGGGGAACTCACTCCCATCGCCACCTATCTAACAACACTTCCCCCACAATAACCTCATCCTTCAGTATGACACGAGGGGAACTGAGTAACTTTATGGAAATCTCCTTACCACTTCAGTGCTCAGAGACTGACCCAAATCCACTAATCACAGAATCACAGAATGGTGAGGGTTGGAAGGGACCTCAGGAGATCATCCAGTCCAACCCCCCTGCCAAAGCAGGTCCATCTAGAGCAGGTTGCACAGGAAAGTGTCCAGGTGGGTTTGAACATCTCCAGAGATGGAGACTCCACACCCTCTCTGGGCAGCCTGTCCCAGGGCTCTGACACCCTCACAGGAAAGAAGTTTTTCCTTAAGTTCATGTGGAACTTCCAGTGTTCCAGTTTGTGCCCATTGCCCCTTGTCCTGTCACTGGGCACCACTGAAGAGAGCCTGGCCCCATCCATTTGGCCCCCACACTTCAGATATTTATAGACATTAATAAGGTCCCCTTAATGTTAATGTTGCTGACAGACTTAAAACTTCTTCAGGGGAGAGGGAAAAAAAAAAAAAAAAAGGAGTTTTTAAGAATGTGAAAACCTAGGAAAATAGGGGATCTAGTCTTCATTAAGGTTTGAATCTGGGTCAAATATTTCAAAAGTTAAAAGAACATACCTTTTTTCTCTTAATGAAGAGAACATCATGAACAATACACTCACTTTCCCAAAATATCCTTATTCCCTAAGCACAGAGCCACTCTGCAGTGGTCTGGAGCGGAAAGAGACTTGGGGAGCAGTTCATCTTCACACACAAAGACAGCAGCTTTCAGAGAGCCTCGGTGGGGTGACCTTCACCCACAAAAAGTGTTAACATCTCCTTTTAGAAAGCCAGCACTCTAAACAAACCCGCTTCTACTCTGCCTGAAAGGCAAGACCTTTGTGTGGAACAGATATTTTCTCTATCTCCAGGAGACTGGCTAGGGTTAAAGCAGGTCAAACAACGTAATCCAGATAGCTTTGTGTTGATACTACCCACGGTGCCTATTAGGAAGCTCATAATTGTAAGAAACCATTTCTCAGCAAGTCTATTTAATGCCTTGCCAAAAAAGTCTCCCCAGGCAGGCTTTGTTTTAAGGTTTGTGAGCTTTGGGGGGGGGAATGGATTGTATCTCTTGTGAAGTGGTTCAGGGCCAGCACGTTTTTAGCTTTATTGTACTCTAAATAACACATAACACAGCAGCAGTGGAAACTTCACTACCAACAACGGTTGCAAGCAGACTGGGAATAGCCTGGGGCAAAACCTGAAGCACCATCAATCATACACGTACCTAAAACTTGGCATGCTCTGACAGGGTGTCATAAGGACTCTTTCAGAACTGAAACAGTAAATTTAACCACAGTTTAATACTCTGGATGCTGATGAATTTTCTTTTACTCAGTCTTCACTGATATTTTACCTGCTAGAAATCAGGAGTTAGAAATTGAAGACATAAAACCTCCTCTAATTCCAATCAAGGGGGCGGGAATAAACTGGCTATAAACTGGAAGAGGGGAGGTTTAGATGAGATATTAGGAAGAAGTTCTTCACTGTGAGGGTGGTGAGACAGTGTCCCAGGTTGGCCAGAGAAGCTGTGGCTGCTCCTCCCTGGAAGTGTTGAAGGCCAGGCTGGATGAGGCTTTGAGCAACCTGGTCTAGTGGAAGGTGTCCCTGCTGATGGCAGGGGGGTTGGGACTGGATGAGCTTTAAGGTCTCTTCCAACACAAACCAGTCTGTGATTCTATGGATAATTTCAAATATATCAGTGATTGATGAAGGTACAAGCAGTTCACTTGGCCTTAAAACAGCACAAAAACCCAATCTCTAGCTGGGCTGTTGAGCATCTGCTCTTTGCACCCAAAAGAAGCAAGAACACAGCCTGACCCAATCTGGCAGTTCCTGTTTTTACAAAGTCTAGGCCACCCTTCTGGGGAGGACAACAGAACATAGGGATAAAACCAGATTTCCTGCAAGGAAAGCAGGACTCCACAGGCTAACCTCCACATCAAGCAGGACTGGGCTGAATTCTGACTGCAAAATCACACCAGTTTTCAGTGGCTGAAGTTCACTGTACCTCCACCCCACAGCATACCCCTTTGCTATGTCTCTCTTCTTGATCAGCATGAAATTTGAAAGTAATGCTGCCTTTCAGCCAAAAAAATGGATATTTTGAAAGTAACAAAACCAGGTTTGCAGGGCAAACAGCCAAGGCACACCAGGTTTAGGCTGAGAAAATATAGGGAATAACACGATGTTCAAGGTATTGGACATATTGGACATATTTTCCAGCATGGACAGACAGACCTTCTGGGGTATTCTCCAGCATTCATCAGCCTCTTCTCCCATCACTGCTATCTGCATGGGGAGAAGAACCTTCCTGAAAACACTGCTGAATCTTGCTGTGTGAATGCATTTGACGACAAATTTCAAAACAAGGTTTGTGGTCACCG
>NW_010331833.1:0-2938 GCF_000700745.2 Antrostomus carolinensis
GAGGGGAGGGCGGCCGGGGGAAATCGCACCAAAACAAACCGGGGGGTGGCGGTGGGGAGGGGGAAGCTACAGCCCTCAGACGGGGGGAGGAAAGCAGCCCCTAACTGTTGTCAACAGCTTTCGGTCTGCACCATTTCTCTGCCATATGGCCCGATCTCCACGTCGGAGCTGAGATTTTTAGCTCAGCAGCTTCGTACGAATCGTATCCCCAGCATCAGCACTTATACATTCAGACATTTTCTTTTCTTTTTTTTTTTCTCCTTAAATTTCCACTCCCTTTCTCTCTAATGGGAATAACTCACCCATCTTGTAGAGATCAAGTGCAACAGAAGGCGAGCTGGAGTCCCCAAGCTTTAGAAATCTCATTTCACCGTTTTTAACCCAAATAAGAGTGAATCCGATCTTCTGTACACCTGGGAATCCTTCCTTGTTCAAACACCGAGCCCTGCAGCCTTGGCTAAAGCCTACAGATGGAGAATACAGAGCGCTGAGCCAAAAGCCAGTGATGTCACCCATGCAACGTGAGGCTCATTTCTTATTTCTCTAGCCTCCTTAAAGATAAACTGCACCACTTCCCAGGCAGGAAATGTCAAAGCCTTACTTTCTTGAGAGGGGAAATGTAAAACCTGGATTTCACTGAATCCTGCTCATTCTTGGTCACAAGCCCTTATATTGTGTCAACCAAATCCAAGGCAACCGGAGCTGTTTCTTACTGCACCAAAAAAAACCCACTTAGTATGTAACACAGAGTGTGAGCTTGAAAAAACCCTGGATCCTAGACCTTCTGTGGGATCCAGAAAACTGAGGCCTCCAAACTGTCTAAAAAGCAAATAAGCATGGCCATCTCCCTTGCATCAAAAAGCTCTGGCACATCCTGATCTGCGAGTACCACGGCATCCTGGACCCAGCAGAGGAACCTAGTTAGCCCCATCCAATGTTTGGCTCCCACACATTCGTGACTCTACATCATGAACAGCAAACAACGCGGTTGCTCCTACTGCACCAAAAAGTCCACAGCCCGATGCCTCTCCACGGATGAGCTTTGCAAAAAGCTACATCCACGCTGGATCCTACCAGCTTTTGGCCCCTGAAGTCCAAGCTGCATCATCTGAATGGAAAATAAGCACAGCCTTTATAGGAGCTCCTGGGTTGGTGGTAGCCCTTGGCCCCAAGAGGGGAGTACTGTGATTTTGCTGGCTTTTAACCCTAGCCACACAAATTGTACTTGCACCAGGGGGAGAGCAGAAGAGGGACATAGTAGCTCTTTGTGTATCAGAAATACACACCTGGATCTTGTTGTGGAATACAGCAGCACCAGAAAAAAAACACACGGCTGGTTCCTACCAGTTTTTGGCCCCAAACTAAATTGTATTATCAAAAAAGGCAAGATGTTGCCTTCCATTTTACCTTGCAAAACCTGGCCTCGGGTCAGCTGGGATTTTCAGCCATAGAAGGGCATCTGTCCCATTACGCCATTTTTGGTTTGAAATGTACTGTATTGTGTAACCCCCTCACATGATTACGAAACTCACAAAGGAGAGAGCCTATCATCCAAACCATAAACATTGTGATCCTGCATCCTCTGAAACAGCTCTGTTGCAAAATTTCAGTGTTATGTTATGAATATTAATTGTATCCGGAAAGTTCTAGATAAGGTTAATTGTTTTATTGAAACAAGGCATTGGTTTAAAACTTTTTTAGCAGTAACTCCCCTTTGTTGTTCATAATAAAGGCAAATATTTAAGGATCTAAGACTTTTTAAAAACAGTGAAGAACAGGTGGATCCACTTCTATAACTGGATTTTTCAAGCAACTACATGTCAGTACACAAAAATAATTAAATTTTGTAGTGGCCTTGGAGCAGCGGTACTTGTCTGTTCAGAGATAAAATTTAGAGGTTTGTGGTCAAAAAGCTGCTGGCTCCTACAAGAAGATGGTGAACAGGTTTCTTGTATTGCACCCACACAGAGTTGAAAATGCACCTGGATTTCTTTGTCAATTTTTAGCATCAAGTCCCAAGCCAAAGGATGAGAACAGGCAACAAGCCTGCTTTTACCAAACGTGGGTTTTTGGCTGATAGAATTGGTGGGTTTTCAATTTAAGCACAAGAGTCTGCTACATTTATTCTCTCTTTAGACTGAACTGGAAGTTCAGACAGAACTGGAAAACTGGGGGTAAGAGCAAGATGGAGGATCCAGTTACTATAGCTGTTTTTCTCATTATATTGGCCAAAGATGCGTTAGGGGAGAGGAAAATCATATACTGTAATCATTCCTACATTTATTTTCTAGTTTAACATTAGAATTACAGTCCAAAGAGCCAAGATTTGGTTGGACCCAGGTACGTCCAGGTGCGAGGTTTTTCTGTCACACTCCAAGACAGTAAGAGATTTTGGGTCAGGGGGACTTCTGTACCGGGAGAGGCCAGACTTGTTCCCTCTTCTCATTCTTAAGCATGGGTATGAAAGTCAAAAATTGGCATGCAGTTCCAGGTTTTATCTTTTTCTCTGAAAAGGCATTTCAGCAGCAGTTTCTGTGCATTTTTATTTTTTTGCTTGCATTTGTAGCTTTATCAGATGGCAATCTATATCCTCCTGCAAGTCACCTTAAATATATAAATGTAGGAGAAAGTGTTTGATTTCAGATGAGCTCCACTTTAACTCTTAGAATTAAACATTTCTCTCCTGCATCATCATGATCCCCTTCTTTTCAGGAGAGGCAGAGTATTGCTTGCTGCAGGCATTAGGAACCTTTCCTCTACCTCTTCCCTGGATTATTACAGACAGCCCCTTCACAGCGCAAACAAATCATTACTAAATTCTCTTCCTCCCACCCCCGCCTCGCTACAGGGGGAAAAAACAATCCTTGTCGATCTTCAGATGAACGTAAGCTGGGAGAAAGGCATTTTAAAAAAAAAATTCCACACACACTTATTCATG
>NW_010331833.1:2964-15413 GCF_000700745.2 Antrostomus carolinensis
TGGCAAAGGGAGGTAATTCATGGGTCTTAACTGAATCAAGGAGTGAAAATGCAGTTTTAGTAAAGAACTGAAAGCTGAGGCTTTCCTTTCTGCAGGTTATGATTTCAGTGATCCAGAGGGAAAGCTAAAGCACATGGATGCACAGGAAAAATGTCTGAAGGCATGGGACAGAGAAGCAGAGCCCGGCGAGTCAGTTCAGAGCAAATCCCTTGTGACAAGCCGTGCGCTGCCTGCTAGACCTCACCACGGATGTTATCTTATAGATAGGGCTAGTCTTGTCTCCATTCCCTCCCAGGATTGTTTTTACTTTTGTTATCATCCTCCAGCTACCACCACCCACCTCCTTCCAAGAAAGCTTCAGGCACCAAAGCCAAGAGAGCGCCTGTACCAAGGTACACACGGGCAGGGTGTTGGGTTAGAAGGGAGGAAGGGCAACCAATGGCAATTTGCTTTTCTTCAGGGTTTTTTTAATAGCAAAATGACCTCCATCATATTTTTCTTCTTCCTCCTCTTTTTTTTCTTTTAAAGAAAAAGAGTTCAGTGCCATCTAGTGGGGGAGGGGACCGAGGAAGGCAATGTGCTTCCCATTGCTGGGGATCTGCGCGGCTAACTCAGTTGATTCAACAGGGAGAGACGATCCTCACTATTCCCCTTCTCTCTTTGTGATCTTCATTTCTCAAGAGATGTTTAATTTACACGAGCTCCAGCCTTCATTCTTTGTAATGAACCACCTACTGAAGCCAAAGGAACCTGTACTAGTGCTGTATTACTTGGAGTAGCACTGGCCCTGGAGGCAGTTCCCTGCTCTAATTACAGGATTTCAAATACAAGACAGTAATCAAACCAAACACAGATATAACGAATTATATCTACTAATATTTTTTATCATTCCAATGCACCTTGGATACTGATGTGGGTGAATCCTCAGCATGACAGCCCTTTGACTAACACAGGCGTAAAAGACGCTGCTTACCCCATAGAAGCATCTTAACTCACAATCAATTGACCCACCAGTCAAACAGATTTTGGGGGGTTCAGGTGACTCAGAACCAAGCAGAGGCTCTATAAAGGAAGATCTGGACCACAAAACGCCATATAAAAGTTTGTCCTCTAAAACCCAGGCTTCTAAACTAGTTTTGTTATTCCTTCTTTTCTTTTTTTTTTTTTTTTAACAGAGAAGGGCATTTTCAGAGGTAAACACCAGCCAGCTGCACAAACACGAGCTAGCCATGCACACACACGCACACACGTAGAGATTAGGCAGGCAGCTATGTACACACTGGTGTCTAGCTGTGTACACACCAGCATCTAGCTGGACATCTTCTGCCCTCCCCACTACCAACTCCCAAAAGGGATTTGTTTTGCTTTCTCTAAAAAAAACAACATTTGGATTGCAAAGTTAAGCAAGTTAGTGAATGCCAGATTTAAGATCACCCATGCAACATTAATTCACTCCTCATGCAAACACATTACGATACAATCTTTAATTACATGGGTTTTGTTTCCATGGGTCTCCTGCTTTTTTCAGGGCAAAGGATGGATGTTGTTCACTTAATGAATGCTATTCAAATTTTCTCCTCTCCTTATCATCCAATGTGCGGTGCATGTACTATTTACTGCAGAGCATCCAGATCTTGCATTGAATACAGTATGATTAATTTCCTCATGGGCTTTTCTATAGTGGTGTTCTCACTGTAGTGTTTGAGGGGTTTTTTGGGGTTTTTTTTTTTTCCTTACAAACATCAATAAATTTATCTTCACAGCTCCCTGCTGAGGAACAGAGATAAAAGCCAATATTTTCAAACATGTCAGTGTATTTTGGGCTCTCAATTAAAGAAGCTTAGAACCAAATCTTTCAGAGTGCTTAAGCACTTTCCTCCCTCAGAGAACAGCTCCCAGGCACCTTGGCTCTAGACACAGTGGGCAGTATTTCTACAAATTCGTGCTAGGGTGACTGAAACTGGATAGACAGAAAATGGGGATCACATGGACAGTAGCTGGGAAGAATGTCATTTATTGGAGTCACCCAGCTTCATAATAGCAATTCTCACAAAGGGTGAAATAAAATCCAATTTTCAATTTAAATTCAATTATTTTAACCACATGACCATGATTTTTCCTACCTGTATTCATCTGCTAGGCTCACTACACAGCCTCCAGACTCTTCACCAAACAGCCATCATCTCAGGACTGCAGAATCCTAGGTCATCTACCATGAATGGAAACAGAGTTTGTGTAGAACGTAGGATCTGATAACGTATCTTACTTCATGAACTCTAGACACAAGTGAATGGCAATTCATGGACAATTTTTATTCTGATGTTTTCTTAGAGTTTTGATTTAGTGACCTGAAGTTGTGACAAACAGGAGAAGCACACATGAACTGAGACAGAATTAATCAGGGAGTCAGAAGCTGAATAGAGAGTAGCATCAAAAGAACAGATTTGTTGGGAGAGGAAGCAAAATGAATTGCTGGGCAGAAAGTAGGAAGACATGTAGGTAAGTCCTACATCATCTTTTTTAATAAAGCTGAGGGAATGGCCAACACTAAATCGTCTCACACAGAGACAGTTAAAAGGCAGCACCCAACTAAAAAGAATCACAGTATGATGTTGTTTTTCCAAAGACAAAACAAAACCAAAAAAATCACTGGGGCTTTTCCACTAAAATTGCTTCCTCCTGTGAAAACTTACTCTTTATTATTTAGCTGTCAACTGTCAAAACCATATCACTGCTAACAACCTAAGGCTGCACTGTGGACACAGCTAACTATGTATGATACTCATCAGAACACCTCCACAAATATTTTTAAGCTCAGGCAAAACAAGGATGAACTTTTAAAAAGTAAATTATAATTTACTTTTTTATATTTTTATAATAACTTTCTCCCAAACTGCCCAACATGGACATCATACTTGGAAAATGTCAGCCCAAACAGTTAAAGCTTAGCAAAGCTATAAGCTACTGAAAACAAAGCTTAGTAGGCAGACGTAGTCAACTGAAGACATGCAGCAGCTCCACGCACACTGAATGTTTACAGGCACTGTGATGAACTGGAGAATAACTTGGAACCTATCACTCCACCTTTAAATGTGTTGCCATTAATTTTATCTTTTTCAGCCAGGTGGTGGGATCTAAATGTGTTACCACGCTCACAGGTGAGAACAAAAGTGACTCAGGAAAGCCAGCCTTGTCCCTGTCTCTGTTGAATCCTGAGTAAATACTCAAGATCTTCCAATGTCAGAGGAGCATCAAGAAAAGATTTAAGAAAAAGCAAAGGCCTAAGTTCTCTGTGGGTAAGTCTCTGTTGAAAGAAGGAGTTCTGCTGGACTAGGAGACAACTCAGTCAAAGCACACAGGCAATCTTTAGCCCTCAGGGCTCTTTCAAATTCGTCTGCCTACAACAGAAAACACATCTTAGACCTTGTTTTCACAAGCTGAGATTCAGCTTCACTCTGATGCACTCTTTGATCACAGCAGCCACTCTGTTATGCCTCCTGCTTATTGTCTTGCCAGCTTGATAGTCAACACCTTCAATATGCTACAGCTCCTTCTCGTCTGAGTTAACATGAACTCTCTCCTGCAGACCTGTTTCCCCAAATGCCTTGCTAAGAGGACACTGTTTCATACAAGCCCCTCTGTGCTTCCCCCCAGTTTACCTTATGGATACATCAAGCCCAGCTTCCTACCCTAAATCCTGCTGCAGGAAAAACCCATTGCCTGCTGCACTCATGAAGGTGACATCGCTCTGAACGCAGGATTTCTATAGCAAGGTTACTTGCTGCCTAAAGCCAGTTACAAAAGGAAGATGGCTCTCTGACATCACCATCACTGGGCTCAGCTGAAAACAGGAGATATTACTTCTCATTAAAATTCATAGATCTTGCGACTTTTATAGAAATAGCAAGAAGAATCCAGGATGGCAATGATGAGATATAAGGGCCAAAGAGTTCTGACTCAGGGCAACAACTCACACATCTTAGCTGCCGATAATAA
Organism: Antrostomus carolinensis; assembly: GCF_000700745.2. NCBI lineage: Eukaryota > Metazoa > Chordata > Aves > Caprimulgiformes > Caprimulgidae > Antrostomus > Antrostomus carolinensis. The sequence goes on from NW_010331833.1 coordinate 6,961, forward strand.
GCATATTTTTAAAGATTTTATTTGTTTATTCTAATAAAAGAATAATCTAAGAATAAGTTTTTATTCTTAAAGCTACATCTAGCACATTGATCTTCAATATATCAAAGCCTGAATAATTCTGATTGTGCTGCAGTGCATCCATCTTTAGTTCATATAGGCAGTCTTGTATGAAAGTACAGCTGCAGTACTGTTAGTTTGCTTGATGTGGCAAGTCATACCACATAACCTTCCCTAAGCTTCTGACAGATTTCACAACCTGTTGTTCCCTCCCAGCGAGATTTCTGGACGTGGGTTCTATCAGCAGCATTTTTTTGAACTAATCACTGAAAGACAGAGCCACAGTCTTTGTAGACCAATAACATGGTCTTTGGTAATGAATGTATCACATCAGTGATTGGTTCCCAGCTGCCAATTCAATTTGTTGCTTCTTTTAGTCACAAAAGAAGAACAAGGATTAGTTAAAAATCAGAATTCATAGATCATAAGAAATCATCACAGAAAGGACTGGAAAGAAAACAAGTAAGCAAAACCAAAAATAGCACCTGCTCAGAAAAACTATATTCTGTAAAAGCACTCCTCCATTTTGGAATGTGACTTAGAAGTACGACCTCAGTCTTCATGTATTTCATTTGGCTGTGAAGTCTCAGCAGAGCAGATTCATTTAAAATAAAAAAAGAAAAAATTGTATATACATACATATATATATACACACACACTGTGAATCTCTGTAAAAGCAGCTGACATCTAGGATGATAAACCCTTTATTTAGGCATAAGTATGCTTCTGTCTTCAACAGTTTTGCATTTACTGCTCTTCAATTATTATCATCAACAATATTTGTGTGAAAATAAAGTATTTGGATCTTCAGAGTTCATTCATTTGTGCAGTTCATTTCCCCACCTGAAACTTCAGCACTGTGATATTGCAATTGGTTGCTGAGGAATTCATTAGATCACAAAGAGAGGATTAGAGCTCCAGGTGGAAAACACACAGCAGGAAGCGATGAATGCCTAAGCAAGAAGACCTGGTTTCCATGCAATTGGTTTGTGAGTCTTAACAAAGAAAAAAGGAAAGACGAGGAAAGAAAATCTATACATTTCAGCAGAATTGCTACCAGTGCTCATTTTCTATGAGATGGCAGCAGCTCCTTAAGGACTATTCTTCTTCTGTCAACACTGAGTTGAAATCACAACAGCAGTTATTTTCACATGCCATTGTTATTTTTCATTGGAAATTACAATCCAATATCTTATACCACTAAATCTGATACACCAAATGAAGCATTTCCAGAGACCTACAGCTTGATGCCTCTCTTCTAGACCACCTTTCAGAAGCTGGGCATCTCGAAGTGCTTTACAGCAACAATGTAGGTGCTTACAGTGTAGTGAATGGATGCAAACTCTGCAGGTACAAAGTGTTTGAGGGAAATGCCTGTTTGGAGGCTCCAGCCAGGACAGTGAGTTGTTTTCCTCCTCACATATCCGACTTAGGGCCAGAGTGATCTCTGCAGTCCTGTATTAAAGAGGTTTTATGGTTGGAGACCCCACACAGCAGCTGACCATTTGCCAGTGACTTGCATGACAGCAGCAGCAGCTAGGATCAGGAAGACCTCACAGGAAGCTCAGTTCTGCAGTCACGGTCCTCTGCTGCCATTCTCGGAAATCCTGTTCAGAGCAGAACTGACCCACTACTAGGGCAGACTGGGGCCACTGCAGCCAGGCTGGACACAGCTGGATTTCAAAGCTCAGTAGGAGTTAGTTGCTTGACTGCTTAACTGATGGAAGAAGAGCACTCCAAGGCATCTCCAGCACTTCGAGGAAGCTCAGTGTAACAACGGCTCAGCAGGAGGACATCTCTAAGACCATGGCAACAAACTTAGCCTTGCTTTGAATGCTGTCTTACCACTGAATACAATAGGGCCATTCATAGAGCAGGACTGAGCCTCAACCACTTAGGGCAAGCAACAGACAACAAAAGGTCTTCATGCCTCCAGAGAGTAGTTTGTCCTGACTACCCACCACAACAGGGGAAAATTAGGAGTTTGATATGCTTTGGACAATTATTTGGAGTATTCAGTCATCTACAACATCGTCATTATGGCTTAGATTCTGAAGGTTTTCCAGTAAGAACTGCTGTGCTATGAAAGACATACATTTATTCATCTTTGCTGTAAAGGCCTCAAGTAAGTACCCACCAAACAAGAAACAAGGGGAGTACTAAGCCTTAATGACCATAGCCTGATTGCCTAACAGGTATGTTAAAGATATGGGCCTGAAGAAGCTAATTCTCTTTACTGTTTTCAGAGAAATGGAGTAAGGAACAAAATTTCCCAAAGATAAAAATGGAAAAATGGAAATGTATGAGGCATAGACACAGAATTTGAAGAAGGAATTTTTTGTAGGAAATAGGGAACACATGCCCAGAAAGTAAGTGTAGAAGTAGGGGTTGTTCAGCCTTGATACTGGCAAGGTCAGAGAGAAAAAAATGTTTACAGTTCAAAAGAAAAGCACAAGCTGCAAGAAGAAGGATCCTGAACACTCCCCAAAACCTGCCCACCGGATAGAAGAATGCTCCCGCAGGCTGAAGAAACTGATGCTGGGAAGTGCATGCAAGATTGATTGTGTTTCTCTAGACAGGCAAATTCTGAAGCGAAGAGCAATGCTGGTTACCAGTGCTGTGCAAGGTCACTGCATGTGTCCTGGGGCTACCCTGACATAATAAACAGCAGCTTCATGTCACCCACCAGGTCTGGAGTGAAGAACTCTCAACTAAAACCAAAGAATTATCTGTTTCCATGGATCTGCCTTCAAAAGACTACAGAAGGGGGAAAGGCTGATCAGTGATGTTTAGGTCTACAAAGAGTGCTACTGAGGTGACTGGGTAACCAGAAGTCCAGTCAAATCTTGGAAAACCTGATGACTTGCAAATAGAAGCAGTCAGAAAGTGGTTATCTAGAGTGATCCAAAAGACCTAATGATGTATCCTGTGGTCAGCATTGGTCAAGATACCCTAAGATAAGGAGGGACCTAAACCAGGAAACGTGGAGAGAAATCTCCATTGGAATGCACCACAGAGGTCAACAAGGATATACAATATCAAAGTCTGCCGAAACTCAGGGGAGCCAACAGCTCACAAACCCAAGAGGCCTAGATCCAAGACAGCATCTTGACAAGAATTCAGCATGCAGAAACAGAAATGTGAACTCAAACAGACCTGACCAATCTCCTTGGGTTTTCTGTTTAAGAGACGGATGGCTTCCTGAAAATTTTATTGCTGGAACATTTTTATTTGCTCTTTGATTTTACACTTGGTCAAACAGAGTTAGAGATGGACAGCTGTTTTGACCCCGTTTGAAAACGCTGGTCGATGTCCTTTCAGATGAGTTCTGCAAGGAATAATGGAAGAGAAACTACAAGAGCTTTTATCTGCAGTGAGACAGTTGTATTTCTTCTCTCTTCAGCTGATTCTGTCATTTTAATATTTTTCCTTTCTCCACCCCTGCCCCCCCAAAATACTTTGTTCCAGTCAAGAAAGATGTGTCTTTTTTACTGTTGCCTTTAAAAGTTTTATATGCATGTTGTTGGTAAAGTCACAATAATACTTTATTTCTGTAGCATGTTTTTCACTAGGGGAAGCAGAAGCATTTTCTAAGAATCAATTATTCTTCACAACCCATTTCTGAAGCAGACATTATTATCCCCAGTTTACAGAGGGATGAATTGGCACATGGGTTAATTAACTCGCTTAAGGTCATCCACTGAGTTAGTAATGGAGCTACGAAAAAACAAGATTCAACAATCCTCATTCCCATTCCCTTGATCTAACCACTAAGAAATATTCCTTCTCTTCAGTCTTAAGTACTTCATTTAAATCTATCACTGATCATTTATTCTGGCATTATTGTTGAACTACAAATGAGTCAGTCTAAATGACAAACATGTAGATGTGTGGAGATGTAGAGCATCCTCCCTTCCCTTGCCTGTTGAGCTTCATGCACCCCCTGCTATGCTGAACAACTCACCTTCCATTAAAAATGGACGTGCTGCAGTTCCTGCAGAGAACTGTCAGTGTCATTTCAGGCATCAGGCCGAGAGCATCGCGAGAGAGAGGACGAGCACTTGCTCTCTTTCCCCAGGAGGCGAGAAGGCGGCCTCAACAGCCCGGCTGTCTGGGAAAGCAATAAGCTCAAGATGCCAACTGCCTTTGAAAAATAATTTATATTTTTCTTTTATGCTGCATCTCCCTCCCAAGTGTTTCCAGTGTTAGATAGCTGCAGCGGCAGTATTTAATAGCTGCATCTTTGTAGATATCACTCTGTGGCACTAGTTTGACAAGTTATTTTAAAGTCAAAATATCCTTCAAATGCCCACCCAAGGTCTGTCAGTCTCTTAATACAATACATTCTCTCCAGAGGGATTTGCACTGCTAGAAGTCTCCATGGCTCAGCCTGAATAGCTGCACAACAAAATACAATTGAAGTTCACCAATTAATCACGATCACATAAAAAATGAACAACAAATGTATTCTGAACACCTATGTCGCCAATGCAGTTTTACCAAATGCTCACAGGGTCCTTCTGCTTGACTCAGATGATGAAGATTTTGTTCTCTCACATCAATATTTATAACAAGAAAATTTTAGAGATCATCTTACAGCATGAGATGATAGTTCTAAGCATAAGAATTGGGAGTGAAGCTGATTACTGTGTCATACAGCGCCTACTTAGATGCCTCATTTCCAACATCAAATGAAAAAAGTTCAGACTCTTCTTTCCTCTTAAGTGTCAATAAACAAGCACTAACGAGCAAACCAGCATCCTGATATTTTTTTTCTTTCTGGATATAATTTTGCCTTCTCAGGACAAACTCCCAGTGGCTCAAGAGTTGCATTTTCTCAAAAACCTACCTAAGGTTATTCAACATTCAGTTATAACTAAAATGCATGTATAAGAGGAATTAACCAGACAAATAATTCCAGATCACTATTGATCAAATAAAATAATTCCAGATCAAATTACTGACAACTCTTTGTAAAAAGCTCTTCCCTGTACTTTATCATAAGTTGTGTGTGTCCCCCACTTTTTTTTTGCTACTCTGCATGTGTTTCATGCATGTTTCTTCACTCTCATTTTCTTTCCTTCACAACAGTTCCCACGCAGAGAACATCCATGTTGTCCCTGAGCCTCATGTCAATTCACCCTCCTTTAACTCCTTTCTAGGGTTTCACCTTTTTCACTCACCCCTCTGCCACTGTTTTTCTTCTAAATAATTGCTGAGAAGTCCAAACACTTTGCTCAATTTACAGTAAAAAAGCTCAGGAGGATCTAAAAACATGTCCATAGAATTCGTCTCATCACAAACCCGTTCCTGTTGTCAGCCTCCCTTGCTTCCTTCCATTCCTTGTTAGTATCCCTGAGAGTGTCAAGTCTAATTTGGACTGTGAAAATTTCAGAGTCGGGGCATTTGCTTTAGATGTCCAAAAGACTCGACACACACTTACAGTGCTCCATAAATAGCATTACATTGGTCTGATTAGACAGGTGGCTTTGCATAGCAGTCTGTATGTCACCAGCTTCAGGAACTGGAGGTCCAGCTCTTGTGCACCTCATCATTCTGCACTAGCATCAAGGTGGATGAGCTTCATAGGGATGGAGTGAGACATAAATGCTTTCCACTCCTGTTGCCTCCCCACAGTGATAACTAAGAAAACAAGCAAAGAAATACTTTCTGTGACTAGAGGCACAATACTGAGGAGCTTGGGCAGCAGTTCAGCCATCATCCTGAATGTTAAGCACCAGCAACTAAAACAGGAGTGCAGCCACCCGTATACCAGTGATGGTAATTGTTTCTGGAGATGTGTGCTACAGCACTGCTAGGCAGCCAGAAAGGTGACTGGCCTGTCTAACCTGTTCTCATGACAGGTATCACCTCAGGGAGAGTGATTTGGACAATGTCCCCCACAATGAAGCACATCACCCAGTGAGCTTCAACTCCCTGGCAGAACAGAATCTAGGGAGACACACAGTCCCTCAGACAAGGTGCGCAAGACCATTACACGGGTTGCAAAACTGACCATGCTCCACCTCTGCAAATATGCAGATGTGTTGAGTTGTCGCTTTGTTGACTGTTGTGACCTTGATATTTCTTCCTGAGTGTGTGTACGCTGCCTTACTGGCTAACATGCTAACCCTGGCTGCTGCTTTGCAGGCAATTCTCCTCATAACCACAATAGTTAACAGTGACATCGTAACAAAAACATCCTCTTGTGAATGCACATTCTTGCTTCATTCCGGGCCTCAGATTTAATATCTGCATGTTATTACATGGCTGACAGGAGAAACAACTGATTTTAAAGGAAGAACTGCAGAAGAAATGAACTAATGCAGACCTGTTCATATATGTGTGCTTCCATCACACCAAAAAAGCCATGCTGGAGCTCCTCATGTGCACAGTTATACATTTGCAGGCCTGTATATGTCTGTATTGCAACTCCTTCCTAGAGATCCAGAGCTGTGATGTCTAACTATGAAGAAGAAAGTCAGTTTGCCTACTGCCTCGATCATCAATAACCATAATTCTCCCATCAGCCCAATCCACTATACATCTCTGTTCTGAAACTCAGCAGAGTGACTTCAGACAGACACCAGGTTGATAATGTTACTGGAAAACAGAAACGGAACCACAACCATGCTATTGCGCCCATTTTTAGGTATATCAATAGCTTGAGAGAATCAGGAAGATGTTTTCAGTCATCTATATGTCAAATTTCTCAGTTTGGGTAACATGCAAGAATTGTATATTTTCATTGATGAGGACAAATGACATCAAGCTGATATAATTACTGAAACAGGCAGGATGAGTTACCAAATATAAATAATAAAATATTTTGCCACAGTCCTTTTAAACAAAGAAAGACACTTGAAGATGTGAGAAGGTAACAGTACCATCATTAAACCATCATCATTATTTTAGATATGCAGAGAGAGTAAGTTGTCCCAGTTAGCCTTATTGAGGAGGGGTGGCCACAAAGAATCAGACAACTTATTCTTCCAGTGTACAAAAAGTGTGCTCAGTTTGGAGCTCCATGAGAAAAAAAGACCCAAATAGCCAGCAGCCGTGTCTCATTAGAGTTTCCAGAACTTATTTTCTATGACAGCAGGTATTCCAGTCTATACAGAATAAGTACTTTGGAACTCATAATGGTGAAACAATTTAATCACGGCACAAAAAAGGAGTGGTTGCTTAGGAGCCAGCAATTACGATTTGATTATAGTAAGTGAAAAAGGACAGTCCCAGACAGGGAAATACTCTCCTACACACAGAGAGGCGTTTCAGAAAGACTATCATCTCCATCAAGATGAGAGAAATTATGAGAAAAATATGACCCAAAAATAAAGACAAAAATGTAAATGAGAATTCTTATGGTCTTACTCCATAGTCTGAAAGTCATGATTGCATAATTAACAAAATGGACAATTTTGGCTTAGCAGCAGGATGAAGGAAACACTTAGATGTTAGAAACATAGTATAGAATAATGTGAAAAGGCAAAAATATAGGAAAAATGTTCTGGAGGATAAAAAAAAAATGAAGACTACAGAAAATGCATGAGCTACGGGACTACAGAGAAGTGGGGAGTGCAGCAAGGCTGAGGTGTATGGCTAGACAAAGACGGTAAAATAGAACAGAAATGGCAGAAACGGTGAAAAATACATTCCCTCCTTAGAAAGATTAAGGAAGGGGCACTTTATTAACTAGTAAAAAAAAGAAGCACTTTTCAGTCCATTAGTAAGTAATGAAGATGGTAAACAACACTTACTAGACCAAACATTTTAAAATTAGGATGTCTAGGGAAATTTTGCATAAAAATTCTTGAAGGACTGGCAAAAGATATATCAGGAATGTTAATTTTAATACATTTTGGAATATGGAGGAAATTACAGAAGATCATGGCTGTGTTCAAAAAGAGGGAGAAAGGTGACCGGGGTGCTTAGGTTATGAGGTTGATCAGCCCAGGGAAGCATGGAAAAAGGGACAGAAAACTAATCAAAAAAGGACTAAGGAATAAAAATGTATTTAATGCTAGTTAATACACACTCTTCTAGAAAACAGATCCAGCCAAACCCAATTTCATTCTTTGATGGCATTACACGTTTGGCTTATAAATGTAATCACATAATTGTCATTTACTCAGATGTTTGCACAGAGCCTGATTTAGCACCTCCTGGCACTGATTAAAAATTAGCATAAATCGAGCACCGGGAAAGCTCGCGTGATGTGGGCTGGCGAGGAGCCGGCAGCCTGCCCAAAGCAGCGGTGCCGAGTGTCCTGGTTTATAGCTGAGACAGAGCTGGGCTTCTTTTTAGTAGCTAGAATAGCGCTGTGTTTTGGTTTTAGCATGGGATGTGTTATGAGAAAATGATCGATAACATACCAATGTTTTCATTTTGTCACT
>NW_010331834.1:0-1267 GCF_000700745.2 Antrostomus carolinensis
ATAATAAAAATAATAAAAAAAAATAATAAAAAAACCTTCAAGCCAAACAAAAACCAGAACAGATCTTTCAATAATTTTATTTTCCTTTTCCACATTATATTCTTCTACTGACTCTTCTATCTTTGTGAGCCGATCCCAGCGTAGCTCTTCAACAATTATTCTCCATGGGGTAAAACATCAGCAAAACACCCAACTCTGAGCCAATGTTGAAACCAAACTGCTTCGTAAAAATGAAAGTAATATGCAGTTGGTAATTGAATTAATAATGTTAAAAAATTCAGTAGTAACTTAAACCTATAAAACTGCAAAATTAAATCAGTGGAAGAAGTTGGCAAAGCCTTTAAAGTTTTGCTGATTAAAATAATAATAATAATAATAATAATAATTAGAAATTACTGACTTTCAAGGTATCTTAAATGGCACAGAGGAAGAATTGCACCCTGTTAAAACAACTTGGTCTTGGAACGTTCAAGTGAAATCTGTAGCGATCTTAACCTTGGTTATTTTGATGTTAAAATGTGCTGCCCTTATCTTTGGAGAGAGTTCATAAAACTAAATCTTATCTACGGAAGAGCCGAGCGCTCTCTATTCTGAAGGCATTTAGCACACAGAGTTAGAAGTGAGACCAAAAAAAAAAATACTGATCTTTTCAAAGAAATACAAAGGAGTTAAAAAATTGCATTGAATAACTATTCAGGGAAATTTTTTTTTTTTCAATTCTTCATTAGCCTCCGAATCCAAATAAAAACTTTAAAAAATAGTCTCTCACTGCTTAAATAAATTTAAGACCTTGAATAAATAGTGATAATGGAAGTGATTTTTAGCTTCTTTAATTTTTTTTTCTTCCTACTTCTTTTTCTTTGTGATTTCTGTTACCTTGCTACTTATCTCTAGCTCAAGTTCACAGCTGCAGGCAGGGCTTTTTTTTTTAGGGCTTTTTTTTTTCTCTTTTCCTGCCTTATTTTGTGAGCAGATCTGCTTGAATCCAGAGGGGAATTTCATGGTTGTGGCTGTCTTCCCTGCCTCCAGAGTTGAGGAGAAAGCTGTCTAGTCTCCCTTCGATAAAAACTGCGGTGGAGCGGATCGGTGCATTTGAATCTTAAACTAAAAATTTTTTTAAAAAATAAAAAGAATTAAAAAAAAAAGAAAACAAGAAAAGAAAAAAACCTCCTGGATTTTATAAACTCAACCAGATGCCTTAGAAGGACAAATATCTTGTTCCTCTTTAATTAAAAGGTATAGCAAATAAAAATCTGGCTTTAATTAA
>NW_010331834.1:1292-2696 GCF_000700745.2 Antrostomus carolinensis
ATCTTATCTCCCCAGACCACTCTGCCGCGGTGAATTAACTTTTGCTAGTATTTTTTTTTTTCTTCTTAAATCACATATAAATCTAAAACCACCACACAGAAGGAGAATTTAATTTCTGGGAAAATATAGATATATGCTATATACGATAATAAGGCAGCAGCTCCTGAGCAGGTAATAAACTGGTGGGGTTAATGGTTTGTACTGGTTTAGTCTAACATCCAAATGGGGTTTTTAGGCTCAGTTGACTTTGACTACGAGCGCGGATGCTAACGTAAGCGCGCACAAACTCGCATATAAGCAGGCTTAGTGAAGGATATAGGGAATTTAATTATAGCATTTAATCAATTTGCAATCAAGACCCAACAAGCCTCTTACTCCAGTCCCATCCTCCTCCCACAGCTCCCGGATTGCCCAGAAAATACTCTTTATATGAAGGCATCCCCCAAGCAGGGTTAAGTCCTGGTTTTTCCCAGCAGCCTTGCTTAGCCCAAGCCAGGAACTGAGCCTCGCTTGTAAAACACTGCAGGTGTGTTTATTGTAATCATCTCTCACTAAAAAGAAACAGGTTCCGAGGGTTTAAATATAATTAGCATGAGCTACACGCCTGCCTTTAATCACTACCTTGCTGGTTAATATAATCAAGAAGGTAAACAAACAGGGATTAACTCCATTAAATAAATAAAAAAAAAATATATATATATATATTCTACTGGGAAGCTTGTAAAGGAATTTTATTTTTTTTTATGCTGCTACAGATCATTATTTTACTTCCACTTTCCTAATTATTTTTGACATAAAAATACCCTCCTTTCCCTGCCTCCCATAAGGAAGAGCCAAAATACAACACCCTTTATTTTTATTTTGCATTCAATAGAACCACAACACTGCCTTTTTACAACATCTTTCACTCGAAGACATCCAAAGCACTTAAAAATCTTCTCGTACATCAAATTTAAGGGAGTAGTTAAATGACATACCTGCTGCTCTGATCATTTATCTAAAATGTTGGGTCAGATATAGAGATTTCAGGAGGTTTTGATGTCCCTAAACATTCAGTTCAGATTTTTACTGTAATTACTGTGGCTGGACCCGCTTCCTTTGGCATCCAAGAAAATGCCTGAAGGTGGAACTGACTTTTTTTGATGTTTGCATATGGGATGAAATATTTTGCAAATGAGCTTTATCATGACATAAGAACCATAACCCCGATGAAATAAATGCTGAATTCCCATGGAAAGCTCAGTTTAAACCTCACCTCAATCCAGCCAACGCTCTTATCAGCAGAGATAGCGGCACGATGCTTTTGGGACTGGTGCAAATATGAAGTTTCATATTTGCAAAAGGAGATAAATAGGAGCATGTGGATATAAACCTCTTTGGATATGTACATATTGTGTAGAGACA
>NW_010331834.1:2746-3104 GCF_000700745.2 Antrostomus carolinensis
TGGGATCTTCCGTAGAGATATTTTAAACAACCTTCCAGCTCTCCCTGAGAAGGAGGGGAAAAAAAAAATCAGCTCTACTGGTATGTTTATTGATACAGGAGGTTAAGTACCTGACTGACCAGCTTTTGCTTATAATAAAGACATTTTGTGCAAATTTTATGGAATGAGGCATTGCCAGAGTTTAAAGGAAAATGGGAGATCGTCACGGTAATAGCACATGGTGCTGCAATCGGGAAACATCCCTCTGGGAACCACAACATCAGTGTAATTTTAAGAATTTGCAACTAATTTTATTTTTTTAATATTATTCTTTTTAAATTAAAAAATATTATATTTAAAAAAAAAAATTGATGGGGGG
>NW_010331834.1:3165-6076 GCF_000700745.2 Antrostomus carolinensis
GCTTTGCAAATAAACATCTGTCCTTTCCACTGTGCAACTGCAAGGAGGGGAAAAACATTAGGAAAAAAAAATAATTATATATATTCCTCCTAAAATATTGTGTTTTAGAAGCAATATTGTAAGAATTAAAGCAGGTTAAAAAGCTGGGTAGCTGCTGCTAACCGAGACCACGAGCCTGGGAAGCTCAGGACAGTGTTTTATGCACAATCCTGCAGCCGTTTATTCGCTGAGCTCCGGTTTATCCCCCCTGAGCAGCTCCTCCGAGCTCAGGGAAAAAATCCTCACAGCACATAATCAAAGATAAAAAACCCCCAACGAGATCCCTGTCACCCCCAGGAAGGCAGCTCATGGGGGTCTTAGCACCCTCCATGTGGGATAAAAGCAGGATCTGAAATAAAACCAGGCTTAAAAATATCCCTCCGCTAAGTCAAAGGCAAAGCAACAACTTCCAAAGTGAGCCGAGATGCTTGGAAACTGCAGCTTTTGCAAGGGAAATGTCAATAAATGTCAATAAATTTCAATAAATGTCGATAAATGCCAATCATCTTGCCTGTCTTAATTGCTAGTGTCAAGACATTCACACAAAAATAAAATGGAATCCATTGTACCTGCCCCCCAAAAATAAATGCAGTATTTTCCTTCCCAATACCTGTATTCCCAGAAGCCAAATGTTAATATAAAAATCAGTGTTTCAACAAATTGAAAAGATTTAATAAAAACTGAAGGTTACTTCTGTTTGTAACTGATTTCTGATTTTACATTCCTAATTTTGGAATCAATGCAAGAGGGGGGGGGGGGGAAAAAAACAAACAAACAACAAAAAAACCAAACACTTTTTCCCCATGGAAAATTTGATTTGTGAAAAAAAAACAAAAACAAAACAAACAAATCCAAACAACAAAAAAACCAAACACCTTTTCCCACGGAAAATTTAATTTGTTAAAAAAAAACCAAAAATAAAAAATTTAAAAACTGATCAACCATTTCTAACAGCATCTGGGAGAGGATACAAAGTTGAATAACACAGGTCCTGGTTTTGCCTTTCTTCTAATTTCTTGCATTGCTTAGAGAAATCAGAAACTGCAGGAACCCAGCAAGCTGAATTTAATCACATCTGTCCAGAGGCAAATTCTACCAGAGGAAATTCTATTTCACAGCCACGACTGTTGCGTATATTTTTCATTATATATGCATAGTGTCAGGGATAAATTGAAGATATTTATGTCAAGTAATGAGATATTATCAAGCTCTACTTTGAGGATGAGAAATATTCAAGCACTATATATTTTTTTTTTAAATTAAAACATATTGAAAATGAAAATAATATTCAAATTATAGGCTCATCACTTGAAATAAATTCCAATTATCTTTGTGCAATAGTAATACATCAGTAATACAGTTTATATATCTGCCCTTGGGAAATGATTTCAGGTGTTTATGAGCAGCTTCTGCATTTCACATGGGTTTGCTCATTCCTGGGGTGCTCTGGCGAGGGTCAGAGCTTCCTGACTCGTGTCCATCCCCACGGCGCGGCTCGGCACGAGGCTGGCAGCACCGTTTGGTACCGTGTGCTGAGCCAGATCCCTGTCTGCTGGAAACCAGAGCTGGAGGCGAGCGATGTGCCATCTTTGGCCACAAAATGGACCTTATCTGCTCGTTTATTTTTAGCACAATCTGCATTCATGGAAACAAAAGTGGGATTTTTCCAAAGCGCCTGGTGATATCAGCAAGATTTCAACTCGTGATTTCAATAAAACTCCTGCTGTCCTAACACCTGCAAAATCCCAAAGTTTTCCACAGGCTGGGACCGAAACCAGCAGGGACTTTCAAACATCATTAAAATAGAAGACGGGCAAAAGAATGAAATCAAGTCCTTGCTACGTTAGATCCTTCTTTCAACAACGTCCTTGAGTCTCAAGAGTAGAGAAGCTCTAAAATCTCCCTTCCCTGGAGCAACCCCACTATGGATTGCCAAAAATTACTGATGCTCTGGGAGCCATGAGCTCTCCACAACGTGATGTGAAGTTATGAAGAACAGCAGAGCCAGAGATGGTTGGGTCATATTGTAGGAAGAAGAGAGTAGGGTTGGTTTGGAAATGGGGGGATCACAGGGCTGTTGTCACCACTTGACAATGATGGGGATCAAAATGGCCATCGATGAGTTTTGAAGCACCAGGATGACTCCCCACTTCCAATCCGTTTAAGGAAGCAGCTGGAATTGGGTGGAAGAAGATGTCAACTAATAATAACTTCTAAAGCTCTGAAAATTTGTGGAAATCAAGATAAATTAAGAGTCAGAGGAGATAAAAAAGTCCCATCCTTTACATCCTCGTGAGAGCACATCGTTAGCAAGAATCTCTCTGTAAAGCATTGAAACAAACTCATCACTCATGACAGTGAAAGCACATGGATCCATCCTTGTTGAGGCTGAAATAAACCACTAGTATTTTTCCAGGTTTTTTTTCCACCTTCTGGAAAATATTCACTTTCTGAAAAATTTTTTTTAAAAAAATTTTTCAAAGTATCCTTCTCCTGTTGCTAACTTGATTAGTCACCCTCATCTGTGCACCAAGCAGAGAAGAGAAAAAAAAAATGAGTGAAAACAAGAAAAGAAAGGCACGTAAACATAGCAAAAGGAATTAATCGAATGTATTAAAAATTCTGATTTTAAAAGCTTCATCGTTAGAGAAGAAAATACATAACCCATCAAGAGGAGCAAAGGTAAATCCCTCTTCTATGTTTTTCTAGGTGCTTCAGCAAAAGCTTTGAGAAGCATTTATTTTGGGGTTGGTGGTTGACCTCACCTCTTTCTTCCTCCCTAAGAAAAATCCAAGCAAGCACAAAAATCATTTGAGTTAGCTCAAACTCTTTTTTTTTTTTTTAAATTTTATCCCTTAAACCAAAAAAACAG
>NW_010331834.1:6111-12543 GCF_000700745.2 Antrostomus carolinensis
TCATTGTATCTGAAACAAAATGTTTCAGTTTTTGGCTTGGGGTGGATTTTACACTATTTAAAAACATAACATTTAACCAAATTCAGCCTCATAATATCTTGTTGAAATCAAAACATTTCCCTTCTAAAGTTTCAGCAAAAAAATATAAAAAACCCCAGTTTTAATTAGGGAAAACTCCACCCTTTTCAGTTAAATCTAACTTATATTCAACACCAACTCACAAATAGTTTTTGTCAAACCCCAAAATGCTTGTTTGGGGCACATCAGCTAAACATCTTCTGAACTCTGGTTTCTGTAGATGTTGATACTCTGGGGTCTTGATGTGCAATTTTGGATACTTGATTATTACCACAGTTTGAATCTCGCTGTCATATCTGTCCTGCAGCTGAGAACAAGGCTGCTTCATGCTGCAAGAAGACTAAAAAAATACCCAAAAAACACAAGTATCTGCATTATCATTAATATTATTGTTATTATTATTATTATGGGAGCTTGAGTGCTGCTGGCTTGGTCATTCAACCATCAAAAAAAAAAAGGGGAGGGAGCAAAATTCACCCCCTTGTTTCTTTTTATCTTTGGATTAAGCTATCGTTTCTTCAACATTCCCAATTCCTCATCATCTTAGCAACTCTTGCTCCACTGGAAAGGTTTGATTTTGCTCAATAGCTAAGAAGAGCAGAAAGAGCTGATGATCAACACAAGATTAGAATATCTGCTTTTGGCTCTTCGGTGGCTCTGCAAACGTGCAAGTATGGTTGGGGAGATGGAAAATAATATGAAACACTCGCTAACAGCGTGTCGAGTAGAAACTTCGAAAAACCACTGTAGTCGTTGACTCACAGATGGTCAAATGAACAACATGTTTCTATTCCTGTATTTAATTAAATCTTAATTATGCCACCAACAGGGTTCAAAACAGCGTTATGAAACAGCTTGCATGAATACCAAAATACGATTGGTTGACGAGACTTTGAACTCCTGTAATTATCTTCCCCCCCTCAGAAAAAAAAAAAGCACACACGTTGGGTCTATAAAGCCTCTTTGCCAAGCAGCTCGTTGCACCACAGCAGAAGATTAAAAATAAATTCATGTAGAATACACTCCATTCATGATATGAAGCTGATAAATGAAGAAGGCAGATTTCAAATTACCAGTGAGCCCAGTTGAAAAGGTGCTGGGAGGCAGAGGGAGACTTCCCAAGCCTCCAGTACCTTCTGCATCAGGCCCTCCATGGAGGTTCTACCTCTAACCTTTGTTGGTCTGGAGATAAAATGGACCAATAATAAAATCAAGCAACTCTTAATTTAATTCTTCCACCAGCTGATCACGTGAGTTAATTAAAAACAACTGCTCGAAATATTCCTTTGAATTGTCTTTTTTGTTGTTTTCTTATTGAAAAGAAATATTTTGGAGGATCTTTCACTTTTATTTTTGATATGACAGCTAAAAAACCCAACAACTTTAAGTGTTTTTTCTCAAGCAGTTTAGTTTTTGCTGTTCTTCCAAGGGGCTGGGAAGGTCCTTGGAAGAGAGCTCCATCCTAAATTCAGCTCCTAAGTTCTTCTTCCACCTTTTGATGCTATTTCAAGCTGGTTTTTAACTTAATATTCAGAGCAGGGATCACACAACCCTTTCCCACTTGCAAGCATTTAATGGAAGAGTTACATATCTCACAGCAAAAGAGCTCATGGTCCAAGATGTGCCCACCCTACGAGGCATGGGTTGAAGAGAAACCACAGGAGATGTTAAAAAAACCCCCCAAAACCCAAAAACCCAACACCTTCCCACTTTCAACTTTCACGAAAGCTTTTCTACTTTGTCAACATTTTCTTTGGTGGACACACACACCACGTGTCCAACAACCTCCTGCCTTGGTTTGTAAAGATTTTTTCTGTACAGAGCATTGTAGAGAGGGGAAAAAAGACAATTAAAAAGTCATTGTATTTTTTTTTTTCAATGAGGTACTAAAATTTAAGCTGTTCTGTTGAAAATTCTGTAGAAAAATTGATAATGATGTGATGTATTTTATGAGTAGGTACATGAACTCTCTTTTTTTTATTATTTTTACAGAGGTGGTCAGAGCAAATCAAGTAGAGAACAAGGCTCTGTGTGGATTTATAATTTAAAGAAAAACAAAAACCAAACAACCCCCCCCCCAAAACACACAAAACCCAACTAACAACAGCAACAACAACAACATAAAAGCAGGAAAAATGACCCAAACTGCCTCAGACACAATTTTTCACCTAAGAACCATAATTTGTTGAGGGTTTAGATTTTTCAGGGAAAATTTTAAGTTTACAATAGTTTTAAAATTAAAAAATAAATAAATAAAAAAATTACCTCCATCTTTGGAGATATTTTTAAAGATGAATTTTCCTTTTTTTTTCCCTTAAGGAGAGCAAATCCTTTTCAGAAAAAAAACTTTTCATAGTGCACAAAATTTTGTGGGGTGAGGGTGGAAATAACTTCACGATAAAGCTTTAATGTATTTGACCCTTTTGGTTGGACTGCCTGCATTCAGCATAAAAATAATAAATCAATCAAAATCTCTATTGAAAATACAAAAATATTTTGGAAACAGAAAAATAGAGAATGGGAAATCCCTTGGAGGGAAGAAATCCTGGCTGGGGACACCTGTGTGACTGTCTCATGGAGACCATAGAAATCTTGGGTGCTGGATGTTGCCCAGCGTATCCCATTGGGATGTGCCCACCCAAGGATGGAAGGTACCTCTACCACCACCTCGCTAAGCTCACAAATCATCCACGGAAGCTTTTTTTTTTTCCCCCCTTTGAATTTTCATTTTGGAAATGAAATATGACACAGACACACACTCAGCAGACTGCTGGCAGCCTTCCTGCTTCCTATAAAAACCCACCAGATCTATCAAGAGAGAGAGAGAGAACATCTTTTCACACCCTTTGCTCACACTTTTGGATTTTCAACCTAATTTGATTACCAATTCATCTTAAAAAAAACAAAAAAAACCAAAAAAAACAAAAAAACAGATTTTTTTTCCTCAGGCTTTCCTTTTTATTTTTATTTTTTTAATTTTTTTTTTCCCCAGTGAGGCCTCCCGCTCCCTGAAATACCCAAAATTGCTGACACAGTGAGCTCCTCCAGGAATCCAGAGCCTTTCCCACTGAGTTACAAGCTGCCAAGGAGGTTATATTATAACAAAAGAAGTTTTTATATCCTCCTGTAGGCAGAATATTGGAAACTACCGTGAAATGTGCATTTATCTGAACGGCATTTGTTGATGGTTAAAAAAAAAATCAGCTTATTTAGGAAATTTCCAGCTGATATGTAAACACGCCACGGAGAAGGACGGAGACAGCAAGAGTGATGCAGGCACTGGCTGAACCTTCTTGGCCTCGTTCCGGGGACTTAATATCTTAATAACTTGTCGTTCTGAGTCACAGCAAAGAAGGAGCTAAGATTGCTCTTGTCACATTTGGTAAATGGACTGAAATGAAGTTGTGGACCAAGCAAGTGGCTCAAGATGGAGTTCCATCCAGATCAAGATGGAGTTCCATCCAGATCAAGATGGAGTTCCATCAAGATCAAGATGGAGTTCCATCAAGATGGATCCCTGCCACTGTTTGCTACAGACTATGCAGAGGGGTATTGTTTTAAAAGGATTAAAAGAAAAACAATGCAGGGGGAAAAGAAATTGGTAAAGTTGAAAAGGAAAGATGAAAGAGAGGTAGGGAGTGATAAATTTTAGGCAAACACATCAATGGACTCAACACAGGTGTCTGGTCAAAGCTCTCCAGTCTATAAGAAGGAGGTCAAAGCGATCAGACTTGTCCCTTCTGGCATTAAACTCCTGAACATTTGATTAACTCAGTGAAGAGCACTAATGGCTCACAGGAAGCCAGCCTGAATTTTCACCGGATCAACATGATTTGGCTCATCCCATATTTCCTCAGCTTTGCTCAAAAGAAGGCTGTTGGACAAAGAAATGCCCACAAATTCTACCTCTTGGTGCTTTCTATACCCAACGTTAACCTGGGACGTGAAATACAGTCACAGCAAAGAGGACCAGCAGCTAATATTATTATTGAGCAGCCCAGCTGATCAATCCAGAGCTCAAAAACCAAGGTGATGGATGCTTTCCTCTCCCTTTCTGTTCTCCATCATTGGCAATGGTGATTTTGTAGAGTGATGGTCTTGCAGACTGAGTTATGGACCTGCACTGCCATGCAAGTCACACAGAATCCCAGACTGGTGGGGTTGGAAGGGATCTCAGGAGATCATCCAGTCCAACCCCCCTGCCAAAGCAGGTTCCCTCCACCAAGTGAAAGGAAAGGAAAGGAAAGGAAAGGAAAGGAAAGGAAAGGAAAGGAAAGGAAAGGAAAGGAAAGGAAAGGAAAGGAAAGGAAAGGAAAGGAAAGGAAAGGAAAGGAAAGGAAAGGAAAGGAAAGGAAAGGAAAGGAAAGGAAAGGAAAGGAAAGGAAAGGAAAGGAAAGGAAAGGAAAGGAAAGGAAAGGAAAGGAAAGGAAAGGAAAGGAAAGGAAAGGAAAGGAAAGGAAAGGAAAGGAAAGGAAAGGAAAGGAAAGGTGCAGGGAGCTAGCAAATCTCCACGGTAGATTTCAACAATGAGCTAATTCTGCATGTACTGGTGGCACCAAGGAACAGCAAATCTGAAAGCAAACAGATTTCTCTTGTGGAAAGACAACGAGCATTTTACACGCGGCTTTCGCAGGGTAAAACCCAACACTCAGAGTGGCTTCGTAATCAGCAAAGGCTCTGTAAAAACAGCACCTTCTGAGTCATCAGCTGAGATCCTCACACACATAACTGCCAATTCCAGGAACGAAACCAACTTTGACGCTCTTTGGTTTTGTTGGAACTGCAGATTCATGCCGGCTCTGCAGGAAGAACCTCCATCCCCCTCCAGCTCCCGTCTTCCCTGGACGCGTTATCTAAAATCCTCCAGCAGAATCCAGCTCCTGGCACTGATGTGGGAATAGGAAGGAACCCTGTGAGATGTTCAGGTCTCAGTCTACATCTTGCAAAGAAACACCAGAGCTGCCCAGACAAAGGAGGAGATTTTTTCCACCCACCCCTTCCCCCCCAAAAAAAAGCCCCTAGCACGATCCTTCCATTTGAAGCTCACCATGAATTCAATTTCCTTGTCAAGAGGTGGAGGTAAGAGAGGATCTGCCATGCAAAGGTGCTCCCCACTACCCCTCTCACCAATTCTTTCATCCTTCTTTTTTCCCCAAAGGAAAAAAAAAATACCCAACCCAAAAACCAGGAAAGAAACAGGAATTGCTTAAGAACACAACTTAAAAATATATATATATTCTCCACACCCTGATTTTCTCTGCCTTATCTCATTTCTGCTGACACAGAGATTCTCTCAAAGGAAAAGCAAAAACGAGTAAAGAAGTGAAAAAACTTGTCCCCAAAAATATTTCTCTGGTTTTCTTCTAAACTTCGGAGGCTTTTATGTGAGTATTTCAAAATAAGGCTTTGGGTGGGGTTCCTTTCTTTTTAAGAGGTAAGAAAAAAAAAATACAAGAAATAAGATTATTTTTTTTTCCTTCCACATGTAATTGTTCCCTGAAAGAAAAAAAAATAATGTATAAAATCTGAAAGAAAGTGGAAGTTTTACATTAATTTCCAAATTAAAAATGTAAACCTATCAACGTTTCATTACTTCCTCCTTGCTGTGAAACACTGAGGAGAAAATACTGAAAACTAACTTCCAAAGAACTATGATTATGATTTTTTTTTTTCTCTGAGGAGCATTTTCCAGCAAAAACAAACACTAAAAAAAAAAAAAAGGAAAACAAATCTTATCAGTGAGATGTTCTATCCAACAGCCTCTTTATTTTTAACCCCAGAGATTTGTATCTAGGTCAAGTGTCCGACCAATCGCTTTCCTCCCGCAAGGCAAGATCGAGCCTATCGTTCCTCAGGTTAGCAAAGAGATTTTGCAAAACTCTCTTTGGGTCAACGATGAGACTGAATTTAAAGGCCAATTTATATTCCATATGAAATCTCTTGGTCCAATCCTAGTGACAACAGCCAGAATATCAAATATACAACACAACCCGGCTTACTTCGTGATATTTAAAACATATGGCACAAGGACGTACCCCCGCCTTTCCATAGCTTCACGTGCGCCCGTTACTGATACGTCTTGGGTTATAATGAAAATATTAGTAGATGTTGGATTGCTGTGTGTCGTCCCCCCCCCTCCTCCTCCTCCTCCTTCCCTCCTCATGGAAGGATTTCATCATATGTCTGCTCCGCTCTGATTTGGTTACTCATCTGTGCTAAGTGCCTGACAGATGTTTGCTTCAAAATTTCTAAATCGGTCTGATCTGGACTCACTTTGTTCTTGCTGGATTCACAGAATCACAGACTGGTGGGGGTTGGAAGGGACCTCAGGAGATCATCCAGTCCAACCCCCCT
>NW_010331834.1:12773-22957 GCF_000700745.2 Antrostomus carolinensis
AATTCTATGTGGATTAATTGGTTCCCATTGCTCTCGTCCTCACTCATTCCCAGCAGGTACTTATACATGCTGGTAAGATCTCCCTGAGCCATCTCTTCTCCAGGCTGAACAGCCCCAGCTCACTCAGCCTCTCCTGGTCAGGCAGATGCTCCAGGTCCCTCATCATTCATGGGGTGTTTGACCCCATTGCATACAAGGAGCAATGTTGTCCACCCGTTCCTGCCTCCTTCCCACTGCAAGGAGATAAACCCACAGTGCAGCTGTGAGCTACGATGCTGGGAAGATGTACTGGGAGAAAATAAAAGAAAACCCCATCCCATCTCATTCCTCTACATTCATGGTCTCGTGCCACACAGCAGAATGAAGATGCCAATGCAGAGAGGTGCCCAGGTGATAAACAAAGGCTTAAATTATAAGCCTTAAATTAAAATTGACTCTTGAGTGAACTTCCCAACCTGTACCATAGCAGGATGAATTGCGACTGTGAGATTCTTTTCCCAAGCTGTATCACGTTAGCATAAAATAAGACCATGAGACTTTTCCTCCTACAATTCAAAGCCAGGTGCAGAATACCAAAATAGGAGCTTCTCGGACATATCTCAGATCCCAACCAAATCCAGGATGTGCCCACATGAAGTGAAACTAAGCCACCAGATGTTCCCGTGCTGTTCTGTCTGCATAATTTATTAGGTTGTGTAAGAGCAGGACCCTCTCACAGCAAAGGTGGAGACCTCACCTAGGAGCAGACACACTGTGTAGGACCTCCCAATTGCTGGGAAAGGTTCTCCAGACCCTTCACTGTGATGAGGCTCCTCAGCTGATGCACAGATCCGGATGATGGTAAAGCATTTGGGCAATTAGTGATGTATCTTAATCACTCTAGTTAACCCATGTGGTGATGATCAGGTGCATTATCCTGTTTAACTCTCTACCTTGCTTATTCTTCTTTTTTCCCCCCGTTTTCAACTAGACTAAAATAAGTTTGTTTCTGGTACTAAGTTGGTACCTGTGTCCTTTTTGCTAACCCCATCAACTGGCAAAACACCAGGCTGGAAAGCTCCTGCATGAAGCCCACGTGTGGTGACCAAGGGCTGGGAGGAATGGTCTGGAGGCATTGGGGTTGATAAATGGACCTTCAGCCTAAACAGACTGAGAACATCTGACTTGTTGACTGTCACTAAACAAGCCCACTCTGCTGTTAGCAGGTTCCCATCATCACACAACAGCTGTTCCCTTCAGAATCCCACACATTTCCTCAACCAAACATTATGTCTCTACGCACCTTTGCCAGGTAACATCACCTTGCAAAGATTTCAGCTTAAAACCTCCTTCCATCCTTGTCCATAGAAGTATTTTTGTATGGAGAAAGAAGACTGATAAATAAGACCAGTCACACTTTGGGGCTTTCAAAATTGTATCAGTGGGGTCAGGCAGAAGATTGATCTTTTGGAATACTTTTTTGGCAGCCTTCTGCTTTCCCCTAAAGAAAACTTCTCATATTTGCAAAAACTTCCTTTAGGAAGTTCTCAACTTCCCTGAAAACAAGTTTTTTCTTTTCAACCAACTAATTTTCTTTTTTTTTTTTTTTCTATTTGTTTTCTGAATTAGTTTTTTCAGCACGTGCTCCCATAAAAAAAATAAAAATCAGGTCTCATTAAAAAAAAAAAAATATACAAGCAAGGATCACCTCTAATTACAAAATATCACTGAGCTCTGGTTGCACAACATGCTGAGACGCTGACGTTTCTAGCTTTTAATTTAGGCTTTGCCTCGTAAGCTAGAAGGTATGTGTCCCACCAGCCCCACCAAAGGTTCAGCAACTGCTGTTTGTGCTTATGTGGTATTTAACTGGAGACCTTGGCTCTTTATTAGCCACCTAAAATCTCACAGTTCCCAAAATGAGACTGACCAAAATCAAAGTGACAATGAAAGTGTTTCCATCACCCTGCCCAAGATTGCTCTTCTCTCATTTTATCCTTGGTGCAACCAAGCTCTCCGTTCTCCTCAGGCTTCTTTCCTTGCTTAGGCAGAGGGAAGAACTTTCCAATAGAGAACATAGTTTTATGGAGGTGAGGTCTGAATCAATGGCTGTTCACATGCCTGCAAGTAGCTTGATGCCTGCAAGGGACTTTGCATGGAAATTAGGTGGCTTTACTGGAATTTATCATCAATGTCCCACCTGCCTCCTGATGTAAGCCCAGAAAAGTGACTGAAACTATTTCCTGTTTCACTGTAGATCTGTGCTGTCCCCTGGATGTCACTCCGGAGCAGAAGCTCTTTTACTTGAGCAGGATGGTAAAGGGACCTCCTGAACTAGATGAGGCTTTGAGCAACCTGGTCTAGTGGAAAGTGTCCCTGCTGATGGCAGGGGGGTTGGGACTGGATGAGCTTTCAGGTCCCTTCCAACCCAAACCATTCTATGATTCTAGGATTTAAACTGGGGATCCAGTCCTTCCATCAGTTAATGGATTTTCTGTCCTCCCACTTGGGTGCAAGAGTGTTTCCACCTCAAATTTGATTACATCTCCTACTCTATTTCTCTGCTGTCCTTCAGAAAATGGCTTATCACAGTGCTTTATCCTACTTCCCTTTCCATCAGCTGAGTAATTCTAGGAGCCTTCAACAGCATCTTTATCCCAACTCTAAAATAAGTACCTCCCAACGATGGTAGAACTCCAGAACTGCACTAAAATCCCAGGAGACACGCTTATTGTCAGAGCCCACGGCAATTTCTCCATCTAGGTGCCTCCAACATTAATTCTTTCTAAATGAAAGGCTGCCTAGTGGCATACTGGAAGTTGAGCCTTTGAAACCAGCACACAGCTCCTCCATCTATTATTACTTTTTCAGATATCTTCCCCTATATCAAAATTATCCAGATGGTTCCATCACGAGCGCACAAGCAATGGTTTCAGTGTCTTCCTCCCCCCACCCTCCCCCCATACTAAAATGTAAGCCAGCTTATACAAAGGATCTTCCAGTGATATTTCCTCCATGTGTTATTTTTATGTATCTTCCAGGGAAATGCAACTGGAAGAATTTGAATTTAATAAGTGAGGGATATGGGGTGCTATTAAGTCTTCAAAGCACAATCAAGCAACAGTGATGGATCAAAGGCCTACAAAAATATTGCAAGAAATTATTGGCCCTTTAGGAGACTGAGACACGACAAATGCCTACTGGATTCCTACTTCAGCCCCCCTTGGGAGGGCAGAATTATTAAAGGTCGCTGTAAAGCCTGCTGAGAGCAACCAAGTTTTCTGCTGACTTTGCAAGTTGTGGATCAGACTCCAAGTCACCTGATAGAATAGAGAGTGGAACTGACAGTAAACTTTATCTTTGCCAAAAGAGCGAAAGAGAAGGAAATGAAACATCACAGTAGTATTGATGCCAGAAAAGGAAAGAAGAAAAGGAAAGAAGAAAAGGAAAGAAGAAAAGGAAAGAAGAAAAGGAAAGAAGAAAAGGAAAGAAGAAAAGGAAAGAAGAAAAGGAAAGAAGAAAAGGAAAGAAGAAAAGGAAAGAAGAAAAGGAAAGAAGAAAAGGAAAGAAGAAAAGGAAAGAAGAAAAGGAAAGAAGAAAAGGAAAGAAGAAAAGGAAAGAAGAAAAGGAAAGAAGAAAAGGAAAGAAGAAAAGGAAAGAAGAAAAGGAAAGAAGAAAAGGAAAGAAGAAAAGGAAAGAAGAAAAGGAAAGAAGAAAAGGAAAGAAGAAAAGGAAAGAAGAAAAGGAAAGAAGAAAAGGAAAGAAGAAAAGGAAAGAAGAAAAGGAAAGAAGAAAAGGAAAGAAGAAAAGGAAAGAAGAAAAGGAAAGAAGAAAAGGAAAGAAGAAAAGGAAAGAAGAAAAGGAAAGAAGAAAAGGAAAGAAGAAAAGGAAAGAAGAAAAGGAAAGAAGAAAAGGAAAGACAAGAAAAAAAAAAGATGGGGAAAGGAAAGAAAAGGGGGGAAAGAAAAGAGAATATAAATCACAAAGCTCAAATGATAATGAAAAAGCTGGGGTAGGTTCAGGCTGAGGACTGGTATGCTTTATAGCTGGCCTCCTTCAAAAATTAAATGCAAGTTAAAAGACTTCTTCAGCTAAAATACACAAAAATGCAATATTTTGCAATCCACTACTGGTTGTGGTGCTCATCCTTGTATCGTCGTTTTAATTCAGGGATTGGATAACATGGAAGCTAAACCACATCCTAACTACTGCCCATATCACCTCTCGAACTGGGGTGCTCCTGGAGAAGGTTTGAGCACATGCATAACCCCCTTAACTACAATCCAAAGGCTTGTATACTTGAGGTTGACCATATAGGACATTGTTCTCTCCCACAGAGACCAAAATATGACCCACCACGAAGAGTGTAGTGGTGCATCCAGCCCTGTCATGCACCTTACAGCTTCAGAAAAATGAAGATTTCTCAAGCCCACTTCTTATCTGTGATGCTGAAGGTAGGATGCGAGCACCTGGGATGGATAATTAAAGCCCAGCTTCTTCTCCTGCTGCTGGATCACTGCTTCCCACCACCCAAACCCAACACAGCAAGTCTGAGGATAATACTGAGCAAGTCACCCATACTCAGAGAAGAACACCAGGGATGTTCTGGTGAATATCAGAGAAGGCTCCAGGGAGATCTTATAACAGCCTTCCAATAACTGAAGGGGCTACAAGAAAGCTGGGGAGGGACTTTGGCCAAGGGCAGGGAGTGACAGAACAAGGGGAAATGGGTTTAAGCTGAAAGAGGGGAGGTTTAGATGAGATATTAGGAAGAAGTTCTTCACTGTGAGGGTGGTCAGACAGTGTCCCAGGTTGGCCAGAGAAGCTGTGGCTGCTCCTCCCCGGAAGGGTTCAGGGGCAGGTTGGATGAGGCTTTGAGCAACCTGGTCTAGTGGAAGGTGTCCCTACTGGTGGCAGGGGGGTTGGAACTGGATGAGCTTTAAGGTCCCTTCCAACCCAAACCAGTCTATGATTCTATGTAACAGAGCAAGGCATCAATGGAAGAGGGGAAGGATATCCTGACTCCTGGATGCAGCAGGTTCGGGAGGTTAAAACACCCAAACACGCATCTTCTCTGACCCTACACATGCAAATCCACAGATGCTTTGCAGGAATGTTCTTCCTGAGCCTTTGAGGGGTGCAGCTGTTTCCTTAATAATTTCATTTCCAGTGCTTCAGCTACTCCACACACGTTCCTTTACACCAGCTTTGGAGTCTATACAGTGGTGTATTTACAACCAGATCTACATCATCAAGAAGACATGTGCTACAGTTCATGATGTCCTAACAGACAACATGATCTACACAGGTAAAGGCTGTTACTCTTGAGAAAACAACCAGTTCACTTAATATTTCTGGAACAACAGTCACAGAATCACAGAATGTTGGGGATTGGAAGGGACCTCGAAAGATCATCCAGTCCAACCCCCCTGACAGAGCAGGAACCTAAATGAGATCACACAGGAAGGCATCCAGGCGGGTCTTGAATGTCTCCAGAGAAGGAGACTCCACACCCTCCCTGGGCAGCCTGTCCCAGGGCTCTGTCACCCTCACTGGAAAGAAGTTTCTTCTCAAGTTGAAGCAGAACCTCCTGTGTTCCAGCTCACACCCATTGCCCCTTGTCCTACCATTGGGCATCACTGAGAAGAGCCTGGCTCCATCCTCCTGACATTCGCCCTTAACATATTTATAAACATTAATGAGGTCTCCCCTCAGTCTCCTCTTCTCCAAGCTGAAGAGCCCCAGCTCCCTCAGCCTTTCCTCAGCAGGGAGATGCTCCACTCCCTTCATCATCTTGGTGGCTCTGTGCTGGACTCTCTCAAGCAGTCCAAAACCAATGAGAGTGATTTATGACTTTATGGTTGCTTCTTTTAAATTCTACCAACTTTGACTTTTGAGATTTTTTTTTGTTTGTTTGGAGCTTTTTCACCTAATTGTTTTTGAAAGCAATGATGAGCCTTTCCTGCTTTTTCTCCCCAGATCTCACTAGGAATGTCAAGCCTGGTTTCCTCTGGATTTGCTGAAGTTCCCAGAAGTGGAACCCGATCTTTTGGGGTCCAGTTGAAACTTTAACAAAGCTTTTTTTTTTTTTTTTTCCTCCTCAAAGTTTATTCAGGTGCTCAAGTTAAACAGGTGGTGGTAAAGACAAAGAAAAAAGCAGAAGTTTTAATCAATCTAAGTAAAATCATTTCCTCTCTCAGCTGAGCAGGTTTGGCTCACTGGCCCTTCTGATGTTGTAAGTGTAGCTCCTCAGCCATTTTCATTTTTTTTTTTAAAAATGGAAGATTTCAACCTTTCAACAGCAAATTAAATACCAAAGTGAAACCAAATCACCTGATAACCAAGCAACTTGATCAAGAGGTACCAGCCCTCACTCAAAAGTGAAACATTGGCTTTCTGTGTCCACTCCACTCATGTTAGGTAACCCAGGACATGGTGAGCTCCATCCTGCTCTGCTGTCATGGTCTATCAGGGATGTCCAGAGCAGGAGCAACAGGCAACTAAAGCACCTGGACACACAAGTTAAACCGCAGCACAGACAGGTAAAGAGGTCAGAATTAGTATGTTTGGTTTTCCAAAATAAATCAGATTTTCTTTAGGAATGTTGATGGGTTTCACAAAAAGTTATTCTATTTAGAAAACAAACATTTTCCCCAAAATAACTAATTCTGTCAGGATTTTCTTTTACTATTCAGCAACAATTTCACCAGTCACCCAAGGGGTTCTCCAAAGTGATTCCCCTTCCTTCTTCTAAGCCATTTAAAGACATAAAACAAAGGACCTAAACTAGCTCACTTTACTTCTCAATTGATATCTAAGGGATCCTTATCAGATCCTACCCTCCCACGAAGATACTAAACCACTGAAGATGTCAAACACCACCATCAACCTCCATAGAGCATGAGCCACAAGCTCTCCTGGGTCTATGGGTTAGTCCCATATCTTCAAACAAAAAGCAATAAGGAAGCTGGGGGCTGGGATGTCATCTATTGTCCTGCTGCTGTGGGAACATCTAAAGGCACACAGAGAAGCACTGTTGGGAAAGAACTTAAGAAGTTAAAAAGGGGTTAAAAAAAGATGGGTAAGAAAGGAAGAGTGGCTATGATTTTTGAGCAGTGATTCCAAGAAAGAGGAAATATGTGACAGGCATTTGTTTTTTTCCAACAAGGTATGGGAGGACAGCTGTGATTTGGCTCATAACTACCTCCACAGCCTTTGAGGCAGAAGGTATAGCCCCCTCTTTTAAGTCAATGAATATTAGGGAAGGTTTAACCCCATTTGCTTGAGTTGACTCAACAGTGACAATGACCCAACTCAAGCAGAGCTCTTCTCTAGCACAGGAAAGCAAGGTCCTATCTGTAGGATCCCACTACTAGGCTGATGGGGAGTAGGAACATTTCAAAGGCAGGACTTTTCACCACTGGGAACCATGTGATGAATGACCCATCACTCAGTAGCGACCCATCCAGCCCATCAACAAGTGCTGCTAATGAGCTTGTCCAGTCTTCCTTAACCAGAAGAAGTATACAACATGATCCATGGCCTCAACTATGTCTTGAACCCTGGAAGAAGTAACTGAAGAATTATAACCCTGTGGGATGAGAAATGAGGACAGATGTTGCCCATTTTCATCTGGGCAAAGGAGGGCTCCAGGGTTTGCAAACTATGAGTAACTCAGGTATCACCCAAAGCCACAGTAAAGTTCAGAGCTGGACAAAGAGACTAAAAATAGTTTATTTTAACCCACCCCATCCTCCTCTTCTTGAAAATTCATTCTCTTCAGAAATCTTTAAAATTTCCCCTTGTTTTTCCCTGGCATTCAAAATTGTGATTTTTTTCCAAATTCTGACAATTCCAAAAACCCCAGTAAGCTCCAGTACAGCTGTTCCTGGGGCTGTGCTGGGGCTAGCAGCACATGCACCCTGTTCTTAGGAGGGGATTGTCTTCCCTTGGCAGATCTGTCTTGTAGCTATCAGCATCCAACTTCATCATTTTGTCTTCTTCTCAACCCAACATCTGACCTACAAGATGCCATACCTTAGTGGTTAAATTCTAGAAGTAGCCTCCCATGGTTAAAACTTGGTTGGCTGAGGTTCAGGGTGATGAATCCCTCCTTGCTCTGTGCATATCTATCAAACAACACACCCAGGCAAATCAAGCTGCTTCTGGATCCACCTTTGCTCTCATCATGTGATTTTTCTGGTTGGATATCTACAGTTAGGAGGCATTTCTCATTCAAGGGCAGTTAATGACAAAACAAGGGGAAATGGGTTTAAGCTGAAAGAGGGGAGGTTTAGATGAGATATTAGGAAGAAGTTCTTCACTCTGAGGGTGGTCAGACACTGGAACAGGTTGCCCAAGGAAGTTGTGGATGCCCCCTCCCTGGAAGTGTTGAAGGCCAGGTTGGATGAGGCTTTGAGCAACCTGGTCTAGTGGAAGGTGTCCCTGCTGATGGCGGGGGGGTTGGGACTGGATGAGCTTTAAGATCACTTCCAATCCTAACCATTCTATTATTCTCTGGCCACCAACAAGGACACATGTCACCAGTGCCACACGTCCACCTGACATAGCCTTCAAAGTGATTTAATTTGAGAGAAATGGGGAATTTCTCTCAAATTAAATTTCTCTCAATGCTTTGAGAAAGATGATGTGGACTCATGAGGAAAACAATTTATTTCAACAGTATTATAATTGCCTGGGGCTTGGCTTTCCAGTACCTTGTTGCTCTCTCTTCACCTGACAAAATAGTTAATTACAAAACTGATTTAATTCTCTAGGGTCTTGGTTAGTCCTTAAAAATTATGAAATGTAGGAATACAAGCAAGAGTACTTTGGATTTTATTTTTATGGTGGGCTTTCCAGCCATGTGAATCCAGAGTAACTATGGGCTTTGAGATGTGTAAAAAGAGTAATTGCACCACAGACTACTGTGCTCAAGAAAACATCACTACAATCAATGGTTGGATCCAAAACAAGGAGATGGACAAAGGCAACTGTGCCCAGCAGGAACAGTTTTCACCCCAGGATCCTGCAGATCCCTCCAGCAGGGGCTGTGGAAGGTGGTTAAGACAAGTGAATTACAAGTCTTAAATCTGCTTCATGGGGTCCGTGTCTTCCCTTCCATTGTTTCTGGGCCTTGGGAGATTAAAGATGACAGCAAAGCATTGACCTGAGGCCACCAACTTCTACATACCTGTTTTGTAATCCACAGGGAGAGGATCCATCATAGGGACCCAGAAAGGACAGTCCCTCTCTCCAGAGCTGGAGAAGGAGATGAGATCAGTCTCACTAGTGACAGCCTGGACAAGTCCTTCCCAGAACACAGATTGCACTTGCACTGCTGAAGTCAACCCAAGTTCCACCTCAGGAACAAGCCCTGACTCTTCAGTGGAAGCAGTTCTCCATCTTCTGGAGATACACACGCTAAAAACTGGAATTCAAACGTGACATTGTTTTGAATAAACCTGCCTCGAAGTGAGTGTTGCTGCTCAAAAAAATGAACAAAACCCTGACCCTTCCCAACAGTGTCCAAACACCATTGGGACAGCCAGGCTGGTTTTGGATTCTCCTTGACGTTGATGGGAAGCCCTTCCTCTTTGACTTAACATAACTGGAGATGAGGGAGGAAAAGGCAAAGAGAACAAAATACTTCACGTGCTTTGATTTTCCAGCTCAAGAAACAATATTTTCATTCTTCCCAGCCCACGTTGTAAGCTCCAGTTACTACTGCTGCATCCACAATTAATATTTCACCTTCCCTCACGTGCTTTGATTTTCCAGCTCAAGAACCAATATTTTCATTCTTCCCAGCCCAGGTTTTAAGCTCCAGTTACTGCTGCTGCATCCACAATTAATATTTCACCTTCCAAAAAGAGGGGAAAAAAAATCTGCCTTCCCTGTGGATGCCCAGGGAGACATTCCACTCCCATCTGCAATTAGTGGTGGCCTTGGGTAAACGATCTAAAATAGAAATGTTATTTTTGGAATCATGATAGCTACTACTTTTTACTCCCTCAAATGCCAGTTCTTCTTTTTGCTTTGGACTATCATTAAAAATAGAATCCATAATTGCAACGCCACTGCCTTTTGGTTTCTCCCTAGAGCAGCACACACACCATCTTCCCAACGTTATTGATGTGAGAAATCACACAGATTTCTGATCTCACCAGCAATCAATTACAGAATCCCAGAATGGCCTGGATTGG
>NW_010331835.1:0-4595 GCF_000700745.2 Antrostomus carolinensis
ATCCCTAACATTCTGTGATTCTGTGAAATATCTGAAGCTGTGCTGTGTTATGGTTTGTAATGAGTTTTCACCATATTAATCCTTACTTATATTCAGGCTTAAATAATTGTGGGCTTTCAGTGTTTTTCTTTTCCTGTGTTCAGAGGAATGTAGGATAGTAGTCAGGAAGTATACATTCAGCATATTATCTGTAAGAAATACAGAAAACAGTATAATGATTTTAGAGAGCAGTTAAAATACATAGGTCAGGAGACAAATCTTCAGCTGTCTAGAAAATCTAAACTGCTTTACACTAAAAGTGACCCTTAATTTCTCTTCTTCTAGTCAGTGAAATCTCCATAAATATAGTTTTGCATTCAGAGAATAGCAAAATTTTACTTAATGAAAGAAAGAAAATTTGGCTGTTAGATTAAGAAATTAACAAATCACTCTCAAATTCATGAACTGGGGAAGGACTTTTTATAAGGGCAGTTAATGAAAAATCTAGGGGAAAAGGGTTTAAACTGAAAGAGGGTAGGTTTAGATTAGATATTAGGAAGAAGTTCTTCACTGTGAGGGTGGTCAGACACTGGCACAGGTTGCCCAAGGAAGTTGTAGATTCCCCGTCCCTGGAAGTGTTTAAAGCCAGTCTGGATGAGGCTTTGAGCAACCTGGTCTAGTGGAAGGCGCCCCTGCTGATGGCAGGGGGGTTGGAACTAGGATCTTTAAGGTCCCTTCCAATCCTAACCATTCTATGATTCTAACTGAACCATTTGACCTCCAAAATGCAGTCCATACCACTGTAACCTCTATTTCTTATTTATTAAAATCACAACATTAACTATTTATGACAAACTACCTTTTGCTTTTAGGTGTCTATTTAAAAAGTACTATTTTATGCTCTCTCCCCCTCCATCCACCACCCCCCAATTATTAGTATTTTAAGTGGAAAATTTGTGATCTGAAAATATGGGAAAAGTGTCTTTTTCCATGGTTATATAAATAATTAAAAAAAAAAAAAAAGACTTTTTCTTTGTACGGAAGTTAAGCCAGGAAAAAATCACTCCAAGAAAATCAGAAGAAAATGAAGAAAACCCACCACCAAAACCTAGAATAGATGCTGCAAATCAGTACTGTTTAGTTCTTACAGCAAATAGCATATGTAGGTGATAAAAAGCTTGGCCTTATGGAAGTCAGCAGCAGAACTTCCATTAACTTTGGTGATGTAAAAATTTTGTTAAATTTCTGTAAAAAAGTAATAATGACTTAAACCTTTCTATATTTCTGAAAGAAAAACAAGTAATTTTGCCTCCTGCTTTGTACATGGAGAAACACTAAAGAACTAAGAGCATATCTGTCTGCCGCAATACAGATGGTGGCAAATTAGCTGCTGAATAGTACCATGACAAGGAGTTAACTTGAGCCCTGGCTTATTTCAGTGTTGATACAGCTCTGCTGCCTCTCAGGATGAAGGGCCAAGCAGTTGTGATGCAGCAACATGGCTTATGGTCATACATTACTGCTTCTGAATTAACTGCAAGATCCCTGCTGTATTTCACTGACCCAGCGATGTGCTGATCACTGATCACAGAAATATTGTGCAGAAAAACTGAGATTGCATCCTAGAACAGTGTGGACAGTCCCCACTTCCCACTGCCTCACGACACTGAACCATTTCTGTAAAACTGTAACCTAATCATGACATGGCATTTCATGAGTTTTTACTTCTGTTTTTCAATATGGATAATACTGTGTTGTGAATGAACAAGTAGGGGCCCGTGGGAATGAAAGCATGGAAGTGAAAATTACTTCTGAGGTAAAGTCATAGTCAGTTCTTTAACTAAATGCCCTGGAATAGGATAATTACTGTCCCTGAATGTTAAAACACTTTGTACACTGAAGAATAATTCCAGCAGCAAAAGTTTTCTAAGAAATTGTGGCAATGACTCCTTTCTTTAAATGTGCAATTTTAGGGGTCCAAAAAAATCATATTGATTTCATTTCAAACCTGCTTCCTGACAATTGAATAAGCACTTACTACTTTTTATGTTAGGATGTGGTGGATTCACCTTGGCTGGCTGCCAGGTGCCCACCAGGGCATTCTATCAGTCCCCCTGTTCAAAAGGACAGAGGGAGAAAATACAATTAAAATATCACAGAGTTGAGATAAGGAGAGAGAGATCACTGACCAATTGCCATCATAGGCAAAACAGACTTGACTTGGGGAAATTAATTTAACAGAGGATGGTGAGAAATGAAAACAAAATTAAACCCACCTTCCCTCCACCCCTCCCTTCTTCCCAGGCTCAACTCCTAACTCTTCTACCCCCTAACCCAGGTAGCACAGGGGAATAGGGAATTGGGATTGCAGTCAGTTCGTAGCCCTTTGTTTTACCTCTTCTTCCTTCCTTCCTCCTCATGCTTTTCCCCTGCTCCTGTATGAGGTCCCTCCCATGGGATACTGTCCTTCATGAACCTCTCCAACATGAACTTCTGCAGGGTGCAGTCCTTCAGGATTGGACTGCTCCAGCGGGGGACCCCTACAGGGTCACAAGTCCTGACAGAAAACCTGCACCTCTGTGGGCTCCACTCCATGGACAACAGCTCCAGCCAGGCGTCTGCTCCTGTGTGGGCTCTTCATGGGCTGCATCTTCTTTCAGGCCATATCTGCCTGCTGCAGCATGAGGTATACACAGACTACAGGTGGATCTCTGCTCCACTATCGGTTACCCATGAACTGCAGGGGGACAACCTGCATCACCATGGTCTTCACCATGGGCTGCAGGGGAAGCTCTGTTCTGGTGTCCGGAACACCTCCTCCCCTTCCTTCTCCACTGACCTTGGTGTTTGTAGGGCTGCTTCTGTCTTGTTTTCTCACTCCTTTCACACACCTGCTGCACAGTTTTTTAGCCTTAAATACTTTACCACAGAAGCGCTACTGATGTAATTGATTGGCTCAGGTTTAACCAGTGGTCCATCTTGGAGCTGGCTGAAACTGACTCTGTCCCACTTGGGAGCAGCATCTGGTGTTTTCTTACAGAAACCCCTTACAGCCTCTCACAACTAAAAAAACTTTGCCACATAAGCACAACACCTAGGAGAAAATGTTTCTTATTTAATGTCTCCTTTTTTAGAGGTATCTAACATACTTTTCTCTCCTATCTGCTGACTTTATTCCAAGACAAAGGGTTCCTCGCTAATTAATGCCTCCTTGTAGAAAGAACTATTTTTCCTTTGAGCCTTGTTTTCACTATTTGCTGTGCTTTCCTAGTTCTGGTGGTTTCAGTTTTAGATGTATGTTTTATTTTAATTGTGAATTCATATATTAGGAGAGTGACAGGGATTTTTAATTTATTCTCAATTCTCTGCTGCTTCCTAGTATTTTTGTATGACAATTTAGATGTTGTTAAGGCTTGAACTGACCATTTCAGAGAACTATTTACTATTACTCTTTTCTGAATAACAATAAGGTATCCTTGTCTTAGTATGTTTAGGCTTATTTTTTCCATGTCAGTTTCTTTGTGTTGACAAAGACTTTACCTTGATAAATAATTTGAACATACTCATTCAACATTGTAAGATCCTTCTGCAACTCTTCACATTCAGCTTTCATTTGGGTTATCTTATTTATCAGCAAATTTTGTAACTTTAACATTGACCTTTCCTACAGTAGTTTTGAATACAATTTGCTATCACAAATCACTGTAATTGTCATTCTTCTACTGAGAATATTTGCATGTTGAATATCCAAAAAATGTTTTAGATTGTGAAGGTCTTGTTATTTTTTTCCCCAGTGCTATGTAATAATCCAAAAGATCAAATTCTTTACTATAGTAGGGAACAGTACTGCTACTCTGCTCGGTGCAGAGTCAGGGCTCTGGAACTTTTATAGATCATTTTCTAAAAATTGTTGTCACACTTTTTTTATTTTCTATTCTCTTGGTATGGACATTAATGATAGTGGTGGGTTCCACATCATAGCAATTTAGGATTTTAATTCCTGTGGAATACTTGAGTGAAAATGCCATCTCATTATTGAAGATTCTTACTATTTCTTTACCCAGTTTATTATAAATTATAATATACTGATATTTTAGTATGAACTCATCCCTTGTCCTCTGTGAAAGATAGCTTTGTTGGGAAACATCTGTAAGCAGTTTTGTAGTGGACACTGACACAAAAAATTGACTTGCCTTTTTTGCTAGGGATCAATATTCTTCGTTATTCCCTCTACACGTATTGGCTTGATCAACTCAGTGGTAGGTGTTTGAAAATGTTGCCTTTTATTAGCTTTCACAGGTTTAGTAAGTTGATGCTCAGAATAATTTTTGGCTTTTCTGGTTGTGACTTAACATTTTCCCTACCAGGCCATATGTTCTCATCTTTTCTTTGTAGGGAACTGGCTTTTTCTTGTTTAAAGGATGCCTCTTTGCTTCTAGTAGTCTCTCTTTTCCCTGATACTTAACTTATGCTGACCTTTCTGTAAGGTCCGCTTAAAGTCTTTATTGATCTTTCTGGACTTCTGTAAAACGTTTCATATACATGGGAAACTATTAACCAAAATTGAGAAGAGGATGATCAATGGAAAATTCAAAGGTGGATAAGAAAGTTACTGA
>NW_010331835.1:4620-5530 GCF_000700745.2 Antrostomus carolinensis
GTGGTGTAAGTGAGGGTACGTGAGTAAGCTGTCTCACAATAAAATACTTGTACTGTAAAATAAAAAAAAAAATCACAGAGAGACTTATTGTAAAGTAGCTGTAATAATATAAATTCTTATCCTAGTTCACTGTGCAGTAACTTTGCTGGGTAAAAAAACATTAAGAGTACTACTTATTTAGCATTGTGCTTTAGCTGAGGCTAAGGCACTGTTTTAGTTCCAGTTATTAATGGCCAGCCTGTAGTATATTTAACTAAATATTTAACTGAAACCAAACTGTTAAGCTTTTGTAGAATTGGCATTGATGTTACTAGACTCAATGTTACACCTGCACAGCAGCTGAAACTCCTGTAACCCATTAGAGTTCTACCATTAGGGCAAAGAGCTGTGCTTGGTAAGAGTGGTTCAGAGCACCTAAATCAGATCTGAATTGCTTTCTGAGTAGCTTCTCTTTTCATTGGCTTTTGATAGTCTACTTCCTGTGAGAGCTGAGGGTAAACAGAGCTTCACCTCCTCCTCCATTGCCATAGAGTGCATGCAACTTGTACCTAAGTATGCGCTCTCTGTCCAAACTCCAAAACTCATACCAAAGCATGGACTTTTGTCTAAATAATTTGATTGAGGGACAAGTTGAAAATCTGTAGAAAAACTTACTTCATAAATCATACAAAACTTCCCAGTCACTATAGAATAATTATCAGCTGCCAGCCACCCAGCTGCATTTGATTCTTGGTTGCACATAAGGGTAAGATCTACAAGTTGTTTCTGCCACATTCATCTTTGGTTCTCAAGCTATAAAACCAGAATGCTAATACTTATCAGAATGCTAATACTTATCGGGCAAACATGGCATGGTGCATCAGAAGGGCGTGGCGCGGTAGTTTGCGCGGCAGTTTGCGCAGGCAGGGCG
>NW_010331836.1:0-40887 GCF_000700745.2 Antrostomus carolinensis
ATAACAATCCCAGAGGAGTGACAGTCCTGAAACAGAAACCGCAATCCCAGAAGAGCAAGGGCAAGAGAGAGAGACCCTACAAGAGACAGACCTTCATTAGTCTACTGAACATGGCACACACACCCTTCAGCATCATCTTTCTGAACTTTCAGAGCAAAAAACCGAGCTGTTCTTCACAAAGTAGTGGGTTTTTTTTCCCCCAGTATTATGGTTCCGTGCACAAAGGCTGGGCCTGCACACCCTGGTTTGTCATGGCAGCAGGGTTTGGGAAGAGAAGGCTCCTCAGGCTGGGAATGCTCCTCTGGGAACAAAACTGATGAACTCAGTCCGAGACTCCCATGGTTGCAGCAAAGAGACCAAGGTTGGAGGAAATGTGTCACGTTTCAGGTCCTATCAGCGATCCTTTAAACATACTTTCTCTCTAGAATGCCAGAAATTTAATCTTGAACATTAGTGCAATTAATATGGGATAAAAGTGTTTACTCTGGTACCTTGTGTTGATATTTTGACAAAATGGAGGTGCTGAGAGCCGAGAATAAAATACTTTAATGACCAGGAGAAATAGTTACTCTTTATTCTACACCTCTCTCAATTAAATAATTTCCTTTCAATTTACTTAGCTCCTGAGTGGGAAAATTGCTGAAAATGGACAAGACTATTAAAGAGAGTTATAAGTGGCATAAACGGACCTTAGAGGAGAGAAACGATAGGACTGTATTAGGAAAATAGATCTTACTGCAGCCCAGTGAAAAGCAACAGTTTGGGTTTACAATGTAATTTGCAAAACCTGTAGGTGATTGCAGGAATACAAACAGGGTAAAAAAATCAATGATGTGAATTATTAAAAACAGAGGGCCAGATCCTCCACTAATATGAACTGGCTTGGTCCTTAGCAGCTCTAGGATATATAGAGAACTACAGTGAGTTTAGCAAGACAATTTTGAAGAACAATACAAAGATGAGATAAAAAACTGTCTCACTATAATTTAGGATGAGTATAGTATTCATTAGTGGTGAAGCTGGGAGTAAATCATTCTGACTCCTACAAGAACAAGCTGAAAATTCCCTTAGACTACTCTGCTCCTTCATGTGTATTTTGTGTGGTATACATGTTACCAAAAAGAGTTTGGAAAAATGTTTTAGAAGGCTAAAAATACATCCTTGGTGCTATTTACTGCTAAACTCCCAAGCAAGATTTCTAGGCGTCATAAAGGATTCAGAGAAAAGCATTTGAAACACGTGAAATTACCTAAAAATTCATTGTATATCTGAAAGTTACTTAAGTGGAAATCTAGTGGTTTTCAGTCAATGGAATATTTGCTGCTGATCTCAACACACCCAAGAACCTGCCTTAAGGTGACATTCCCCACTGTGGGGACCTGGCATGGTCGTAGGTGAACAGAAGCTGCTCAGGATGCTGAGACTTTCCCCTTCCTGCTGGGATGGATCTACAGGGATGCTCTTTGTAAAGCATTCAATTGCCCTGTGGCCTAAGGCCTAACTGTGGTTGTCCAGGTTTTCTGAAAATCTGGACATCCACTTCAGAACTGAGTTGCCTGGAGGTAAATTGGGGTTTCTTAGAGAAAATTCACCATTTCCCTGGTGAAGGGATGATACTTCTCTGACCAAGTTATCACTCCAGCAGGACTACCCCAAACGATGCCATCTGCAGAAGTGGGCATGCACATCTTTCCTGGCAGCCACGGGAACTCAGAGGGGTGGGACCGATGGCTGTTCCCCATACAGGACACAGCAGCAAGCTGCTGATCTCAGCGGGCTTCACCTTCAAATGTAGGAAAGGAAACTCCCCAGGAGCTGCCAGACTGAATTCAAATTAGAAAGCAGCACTGGCTGATGGAGTGTGTAAGGACCGTCACTGAAAATCCCGGGGCACCAACACTCCTCTCCTTTCTACATGCCTCGACAGTCACCACTCACCCATTTGCCATCATAACAATTTGGAGGTAGGATTAGTTTGGGATACGTGTGATAGCCTTGGCACACTCTGTATTCAGGGGGATCAGACAGTAACATCCTCTTATTTCTCCATAGAGCCATTTGTCAGCAGGTGCTCACAGTCATTCTGGGTTATGTAGTATCTGGTCCTTTTTATAGTACAGACTCATTACATTGATAATTAATCTGATAATACCTCTATGTCTGCTGTTATCTCTGAGGAACATGCAGCCTGAGCGCTGAGCCATTAACATACCTCACCACTCATTGTCTTATTGCAGCGATGAAAGCTTCCCTAAACTTCAGTCACTCTCCTTCCAGCCAGACTTCAGTCAACGTGAGATTATTCCCAGGTGCTGTTTGGGGTTTTTTTTAATGTGATTTTTCAATTATGGAGCCAAGCCTTGTTCTTGTGGTTGGTGGTGGCATTTCCTGTTCAAGTGGACAGGATCATGGCTGGAAAAATAAGTGAGAGATCCCACTCCTTTGGCTTCTTGCTCTAAGCAGAGTGTGTTGCAGCTCCAGCCCTCGCCAACTCTCTGAAGTAAAGCAACGCAACAGGCAGCCTGCCTGGGCAGGGGTCATGTGGCTATAAATGACAATCTACAGGGGTCTCAAACTGCAGCCTTGCAGATTTATTTCATGCGTCACAAAAATTAAAAGATTAGGCTGGACTGTAAATCCAACCTTAGGTGAGATCCTCCAGCAGAGCACCCCTGATCTTCATCAGGGAGAAATCAGTGTGGCTGTGCCTGGCTTTAGGAAAAACCTCGATCAAGGCGTCCAGCCCCTCTCCAGGTCAGATAACCCTGCAGGAAAGATGTTTTGTATCAGCCACAGATTTTGAGTTTGTGTTTTCTGGTTTCCATGTGTCTGAAGAAATTATTGACTGACTCTGTTTGGGTCTGCAAGATGCTATGTGCCTTGTGTTCCTTGTTCCATTATAAAGTCCTGATATAGGGAAAGGAATAAGGAGCAGACTATAGAAACAAGGGGAGGGCAGCACAGAAGTGATTTCTGCTGAAGCAAATGAAGACGTGCTGTAGCTAGGGAGGAAAATAAATTGGAAAAAAGAAAGAAAAAAAAAACAAACCAGAAGGAGCATTTCATCTCAATTACAGAGCTCTTCTTTCCAGTGGAAGCTGAATTGAGTGATCTTCAAACAGTCCAGAGAAATAGAATTCAAATTGAAATTTTATATCCCCCACTCGCACCCTGCCGAGCCCTCCACGGCAGCTGGAGAGGGTTGAGCCCGAGGCTCTGCCAGCTGCCTGCTCCTGCTCCCACCCATGCCCCTCACACTGGTCATTGCAAAGGGGCCTCACAGCCCCTGAGAGCAAGAAGCAACAACGCCTCGTGGCATCACAAGCCTCTAACTTTCCCTTGAACCTCGAGGTATTGTTTCTCCATCAATCAAAGATGAATGTGGCATCAGGCTGTTTTCCTAAAATGACTGCGATGGTTTTTATTTCTCACAGCAGGCAGCTCCCCGACACAAAATGCATCGCAGGCAGAGGTAATCAGGAATCCCAGACCAGCAGCCTAACCACACCAACTAACTTTCACTCATCTTTCTACCCAATTAGAGGCTGTAAAATGCTCTCTGAAAGTAATTAGGTTGTCTTGTTTAGTCCCTGTACAAGTGATTACAGAGAGACTCTCGCTCCTGTGAGTGGTGGAATTACTCACAGCAGATAGATCCCAGATAAAAGCACCCTCGCTATGGCCTTCGTGTACTTCAAGAACTTATTTGTGCTATTTGATTTTAAATACACACTAAACCTTAAGCTCATGTTGCTTCAATGCATTGCTCTGTCCACACTGCAGGAACAGCTCTCAGCCTCAGCAGCTCTCAATAAGCATAAGAGGACAATTGCCATTCAGTAATAAAAAAGGGGAAAAAAAAAAACCAACACAAAAACTTGCTATCATTTAAATGTCTGTATTCTCATGGGAGACAGCAAATCTGATTTAAAGAGCCATACAGCCAAAGGCTGTTGGTTTACCAGCATTCCTGGTGATGCTCAGATGTCCACTCCCTTGCTCACAGATGACACAAATCAGCGTTTTTTGTTCCCATCTCTGATACACATTGTTCGACTTCGGAACTCTTGCCAGGTTAATGCAGAGGGAGATCCCTTTCTAAGGGCAGAATCCAGGCAAGGGAGAGAGAGGGCTGAGTCCAGATCTGCCATTAAATCCAAACACAACTGATCTGAGTGGGTGACAGGGTCCATGCGGTGCCCCGAGCCCAGGGATCTGTCCTCTGCTGACAGCCAGTTGGCCTGTGCTGCTGGGCACCCACAGTGACTCAGGGCTCTGCGAGTCTTTTCTCTGGATGAAATTTCAGAGGGGCTTGCATAGGCTGTGCATTGCATCTGAGGTCCCCACCGTGCAACTGGGTCTCCCAGACTTCACAGTTGAGCCTAGAGGACATGGAAAGTAGAGCCCAAACAGCACCTAAATAAAAGCAAGCAATTGGGAGGACACCATTTCTTGTATGTTTTATTACTTTAATAATTGTTAGATTTCTTCCTGACTGGGGATTGCCTAATCCTCTCCCTTCCTGAATAATACAGCTCTGGGCATGGGGGCTTTGCAGGCAGCAACAGCAACTGCTTCCAGACATCACCTTGGTGCAGGGCTGTGCACGCTCCGCTCTGTAGCCATTGCTAAAACAGCATTGACCAATATATATACTGCTGAAATGTAATGGTCTAAATACCATCCTTTTTGTTCTCCAGCCACTCTCCTTCTTTTACCATCCCACAAGCTACTCTCTCACCACTACTCTCCTGCATTTTGCTGTCTTATGTCAATTTTAAAGGGTTCACCCAGGAACAATTTTATTATCCATGGCAGGCTAGAGGCAGATTTAAATACACTCAGCCCAAGCTGTCGCTTAGATTCTCAGAACAGCCTTTCTCCCACCATGGGGCTGTGGGTTTTGTTTACACAGCTCTCCCTGAGGGCCCGATTGCGGGGAGCCAGCTGTGGGATTTAAGATAGAATGAGGAAATACAGGACTCTGATGTCTGAGCATTATATAGCACCTTTTTTCATAGACACTCAAACTTTAAAGGGAGGGAGGGAAAATTCTATTTAAGCAGCCAGATCATGCATGGCTGATCAATAGATGCTGCGGTATGGGTGGTGATTCAGGAGCGAGTACCCAGCTCCACACATATTTCCATGCAGGTCCCGGCATGCCATGACACCTCCAACACTTCCAGACCCCCTCTGCACCATGGAAACTGGAAGCGAAGCTTTGCAGATGCTGCGTGCACTGTGCTGTAGCTGGTAGCAACTCATTTCTCATACAGACTTTTTAATTTATTCTTGGACAGAAACAATGAAAGGGCCACAAAAATGATGAGAGGGCTGGAGCACCTCTCCTACGAAGAAAGGCTGAGAGAGTTTGGGTTGCTCAGCCTGGAGAAGAGAAGGTTCTGGGGAGACCTCAGCCTTTCAACACTTAAAGGGGGTCTGTAAGAAGGATGGGGACAAACTTCTTAGCAGGGCCTGTAGTGATAGGACAAGGGGTAATGGTTTTAAACTAAAAGAGGGGAGATTTAGACTAGATATAAGGAATAAACTTTTTACACTGAGGGTGGTGAAACATCGGCCCAGGTTGCCCAGATAGGTGATAGAAGCCCCATCCCTGGAAACATTCAAGGTCAGGTTGGGTAGGGCTCTGAGCAGCCTGATCTGGTTGAAGATGTCCCTGCTCACTGCAGGGGGGTTGGACTAGATGACCTTTAAAGGTCCCTTCTAACCCAAACCATTCTGTGATTCTATGAAATAACCTGAGGAATAAATGGTAAGGCAACAGGAAGTGCAGAGGAGTTGCTGAGTAACTCCTGACTTCCAGCTGGGAGATGAAAAGCCCACAATGGTGTCTGCTCACCTTCCAACCCTCTACATGTTGTTTATTAACATAAACTAATCCCACTTCTGCAGCCCAATGTGGTTTCTCAGTTTCCTTTGTGTGGGGAAACTGAGGCAGGCATGTGTACAATGCCATGGTGTGGGACTGTCAACATCACAGCCAGGACTGCAAGGTGGGTGTGCAGCCTGCTCACCTGGATCAGAAACGTGAACCCATCACTTTCTCCAAAAGAAAAAAAAAGGTGAGAAATAAATGAATTCTTCATTGCTCCATTTAGCATTTCACTCTCTCTTTGACCTGGCAGACAAGAGAGGAAATGTTTCTAATTTTTTCAACTTATGTTTTTAAAACCCAGTTATTTTTTAACTTGCTTACATTGCACAGATACCATCAAACTGAGGATGGACTGTGGGTTGAATTACCTGTATTCTTGATGCTTAAAATGAGTTGTCAGGCTGTAACCTACTACAAAAATTCACTGTAACTCCAAACCAGTTAGTGGGCGGCTCTGTCTCATCTGCTGCCATTCATTTATTTGAGCAAATTGTTACAGTTAACTGTGTTCTACACATTTTAATCAGATGTAATATGACCAAGGAAAATAGTCCTGGATACCCTTTGTTTTCTGAACTGACATGTCCGTTCACTGCTGACCCAGAGACACACCATGTACACAGGGCTTATTGTTCCTGCAGAGTTTATTTCATCTTATGGTATTAGACCACCACAGTGACTGCCACTCGCTGGAGAAAAGGAGTGAAATAAATAAATCCTTGCTGAGACTACCCAAATAAACGAGGAAACATGGGCACCCTGGGACACCAAGCAGTTGGGGGGGCGGGGGTCCTTTGTACACCTGCAAATCATCCCAGCTAATTGCTTTAAAACCAGTTCACCTCCAACAGGACTCTTTTCTGCCCCAGTGACCTGTTCAGGCTGTGGGTTTGGTTTCTCCCAGCCCCACCATGTTCAGGAATTGCTCAGCCCTTGGGGAAGTTATTTCACCTCTGTGCAGGTTCAGCTCCTGCCTCTTTTGGCCACCCACCCTCTTCACTCACATTTTTCTGAGGAACTGCTCTTTTGCAGCATGTTTGCAGAGGCTATAGCACAGGGAAACTTGAGTTTTCTTAGGACCTTCAGGTTTTCCTCTATGCAGCAATAAAGCACATATAGGCCCCACAAAAAAGCAGTATAAGGCCTGTTTCTTTAATAGCAGTAAATCCTCATTGATTCAGAATTAGTTCTAGAAGGTGGATTACGGCTGTATGTCCCCTAAAATAATAATAATATTAATGGGAGGAGGTGTTCTCTGGAAAATAGACTTGCATTTTGCCAGAGGTGCGTCTTTTTTGCTTGTATGTGGATTTTTGTGGGGAGCACTTGTGTGTATACAGTTGGATGTACACACATCACACACACACACACCCCCATCGGCAGAAGGTGCCAGTCAACAGCCTGGCTGTGCCCTTCCATATGCCCTCCAAAGACAGCAGCCCAGTCGTCATTTTGGTCTCTCGGAATCTGATGATGCACCCAAGCCTTCACAGTCCTGCTGTGGTTTTTATGGCCTTACAATAAATTTTCACAGAAGCAACCACCGATACCTATGAAATATCAGCTGTTGTAGGGCCAGAAACAGCTTTATTTTTTTTTATTTCCTCCTCCCCTTCATACTCTCCTGCCCTTTCTCACGCTCCCTCCATCAAACAGGTTATTAGTATGAGTCAGTGTGAAAATCAACAGCTTCTCCATCATATACACGCCAAAATATTACTGGAAATAAAAGGGCTGAAGAGATGGCAAGTCATCCCTTTTTTATAGCCAGTCAATACTGTGCTGTGCAGATCGAATGCAGCAGGGAAAGGCAACAAAACCCTGCTGCTGAATAAGGAACAGAATAGATTTTTCTCCCTTTCTTTGTTTTTAGCTTAAGGAGGTTAAAGTGGCATGTCTTGTTTGGTTTTTGTTTGGGTTTGGTTTGGGGTTTTTTTAAAAAAAAGCTTCATTGTCATTTATTTAAGCAAGGTCAAGACACAGAAGTAAGCAGATGATGGGGTACATTGCAAGGCAGGGTAACAGCATGGATGTGGAGCATGCACAGATTAATGTCATTTGTATGAGCCAAAGACTTTAACGTCTTAATTACTCATCTTAAGGTCTCAGTGATTATGCCAATTGATCAAAACCATCAGAAAAATGCCTTCTCAAGGGATAATGGGGAGCAAGGAGGGAATGCTACATCTTTAAAGGTTAAGTGACTGCGACACCTCTGTGAACCGGAGCCTGGGTCAGCTCAGGCTGAACAGCAATGCTGGAGCCCCGCGGGAGCCCACTTCTGC
This sequence comes from Antrostomus carolinensis, assembly GCF_000700745.2. NCBI lineage: Eukaryota > Metazoa > Chordata > Aves > Caprimulgiformes > Caprimulgidae > Antrostomus > Antrostomus carolinensis. The sequence continues at coordinate 8,185 of NW_010331836.1, forward strand.
TGACACTGCCTCTTCCTCAGCAAAAATCATAAACCCACTTCTCTCCCTCTGTCACTATCTTCTAGACCTTCAGCCTGAGGATCATACTGAGAAAAATGGGTCCTTTGAAATATCCATTACTTGCAGCATCAAACCAAAACTGCATCCAAATGAGCTCACGCAACCTGCACCCTGCTCTTAGCCATTAGCACCCGACAGCTAACGAGATTGTAATTGAAATGCTGATCCTGCTTAAAAGGTGGGGGAGTCCATATCTCCAAATCATTGCCATGTGTGTTTGCCTGCATCCTCCTGGCAGAGTCCTTAGGGATCCTCTCTTGTTATAAGAGCACAGAAACAACCATGGGTCCTCTACAGTAACAGGTGAGATTGCAAAACAGAATGGCACCTCCAATAAGCTGTGTGTTGAGGGTACGATGACCTGTCAACTGGTGTGGCGTGGGCTCATTTACACTCCTTCATGTGTGAGGTAGCTGGAGTTTGCTCAAGGTACTCGTAGGGGAAAGGGTTGGAAATGTTGGTGGCTCAAATGTTTTTGGAAAAAGAAATGTTCAGCTTCCCCTTCATTAATTAATTTGTGAAAAGATATCTGAAAAAAATGTCAGGTTTTTTTTCATTGTTTAGGTACTTTCATTGCTACCACTATAATTTTGAAATTCCCTTCAACTTTATTTTTGTATTTTTCTTTAACATTTATTTGTACTTGTAAATTCCCGAAGATACTACAGCTCTACTACAAAAATTGTATTTTCAGCAGAAGAAATGATCTTATTCCACTCCCCCTCCAACAATTACTTTTTGTTTGATGGCGGGGGAAGTTGTTTTTCCAGTGAGCCAAAACTCCATAATTCACACAGTAATTCTGCTGGCTGCTATAAAAATAGCCACATCTTCCCAGTGGATTCAGCTGTCTTGTACACCAGACTAGCCAGTCCGGACCTCTGCCAAATGCTATATTTACATTTCCAAACTAGAATCTGTTTCTAATACATTTTTATGGGGAGTTTTGACCCTTTATATTTATTGTTAATGAGCTTTCATCTCTATAATAGCCTTTCATCCCAAAGGATCCTGAAGAGTAATTGTAATAACCTGGCATACAAAATACACACAGAAATCAATTTACCCACCATTGAAATGGCCACAACTGCATGTGTTGAGAATAAGCGACTGTTTAGCAGAAACCGGTGCAATGCTGCAGTGCTGTTCCCATTTGAGTGACAGGGTGAGCTCATTACCTGCACTGGCTCTTGTCCAGATGCATGAGGTCCACCCATAGGCCTGCAAATCAGCTTGCAGAGAAGATACTGAGTGACTGCGATGGCTTGGGAGCTTGGGGTTTGGGGGTTTTGAAAGGCCACTGGTAGCTGTGCACTCATCCAGCTGAGAGGTGGTACTGGTGGAGGCCCCCAGCAGAGACTTGGTGACACCATGGCATTCAAGCAGTGTCTGGAAAGCTGCTGGCAGAAGCCAGCATCGTCGCTGGGCATTGCTCCTCTTGCCACAGCAGACGGTACCTCCCTCGGATTTGCACTCTTTTGCTGCTTAAAGTAACCTGCTGGCATGGACTTCCAGGAGAACTGGGCTTGCTGTGACATTGCAGCCCCATGTAGCATGAGCTTGGCTCTTTTTAACTCCTGGGACTGTGAAGAAGACTCTCCTTGGCCATTTGCAGCTGGTGAATGCTGGCCTTCATAAGCCGTGCCAGTGGAGGAGGGCAGGGGAGCAGTAAGTAATAATGTCACCGTTAATCACCGATTGCCACAGGAAAGCTTCAGCACATGATTTGTCTAAAACGCTGCTGCCCCAGTGGTGTAAATATTTATTAACAGCTGCCTCCATTTGCGGCGTTTTCATTATTGCTCACAGCCCTAGTGCTCACACCTTGTATTATCAGCAAGGGGAGCCATGGGGCATCTTGTTCCCGACCCCGCAGCCCTGCGCTAACGGGGACTGTGGGCAGCCCCAGCAGCCCCTCCGCACAGGCAGGAGCCCTTGGCGAAGGGAAGCGATGCACATCCCAGCAGCCGGTTCCTGCCCTGGCAGCTGGCTCAGGCAATCCCATCACGTCAGAGCAGGGCAGGGCACTGGCAATGCCAAGATGAACCGTGTAACCTGCTGTTAAGAGGCTTTTCCATTTCCTTTTGCTCTGCTTTTAACATTCAGAGTCTACAGGACAAAAGCCTCTTCAGCACTAATCCTGCCCAGCCTTTCCTGGTGACGAGTGGTTCAGGCATAATGCCAACGCGTTTATCACCTTTCTGTACTTCACCTTGCTGTGGATTATTTTCCATGATGGAGCAACCCACAACCCATCAAATGACTTGTCAGCCACCCTCCCAAGTAACATTCTCAATCAAAAGGATTTTACCCTTTTTTGCCCCTGAAAGGGCACCTGTCCAAGTGAGAAAGGGACCTGAACACCAGAGACCCCTGACTTTGCTGGGCACTCATCCAGTGGTCAGTGGGATCTCCGTAATGCCCCTGCCACTGCTGGCATTTTAAAAAAGCAAAAGAGACAAAAGGAAAAAGCCTTCCCTTCCCCCGTCCCTCCCGTAAGTCATTTTCTCTGGCCTATTTTACAGGAACTGAAAATCTATTAGAGGAATAGCTTAATCTGGTTTGACTGTAATAATTAGGGTGCTTTAAAAAAACCCTGACTAATCGTATAAAATGTGATTGTAGACAGTTCAGTGCATGACCCTTACACTTCTCACTTGAGGTATTATTACAAACCAGAAACAGCTGGCAAGCACGGAGGAGGATAAAGGAGAAAAAAAAAATTGTGTGCAAAGGGACAGGGACTGTTCCTTTCCTTGATCTCATAACAGAGGCACTGGCAGCACCTTGATCTGTCTTTCTAATGCAGATCCAAACCACAAAGTCACCTCCAAGACCTTGGACCAACACTTCTGTTTTCACTAACAGTGTGCCCTGCCAGCCACGGGGTCCTGCCATCGGCACCCCCCTTTCTCACACTGTTTTTGCAGGCAGTCCAAGAGGGTTTGAATTAGTGGTGGAGCAATTCCCCTTGGGGCACGCTACAGTCAGCAGATGTTTGTAGCAACAACGGGCAGCTTTTCCAAAACAAGACAGTCTGCATTATTCAAGCAGGATATAGTGCTTTAGGGTCATTGGGTTATGACAGAAAAGCAATGCTTGCTTCCATGTCTTGGCTGGTAGCAATCTCTTTTTCTTTCTCTCTGTCTTTCTCAGGCTTCAACAGCCACAATTTCTTCCTTCCCTTCCTGAGCCTAGTCTGGGAGCAGCTGAGTTCCCATTGCTGCATCAGCACACCTTTAGTAAAGCTATGTTTTTTCCACGTGTTCTGACAGTCATTCCACAGGATTGCTACCTGCTCAAGATGCCCTTGTCCCTACAAGATAAGCTCATCCATGTGCCAGCACTTTTTGTTCATCTCTTCTTACCTCTCCAGATAGGACAAACAAACAGTCCAGATACCCATCTCCTGAATGACTGTTTCAGAAGAGAAATCAACTCTTCCAGTCCTAGTGGACCACAAGCATATTTTGGTGGAGAATTCAAAATCGGAGCCCACTGCAGCAATCTAGTATAACAGATAAAATTGCCTAAGGGACTCATGCCTTAGCAGGATTGGCACTGACTTGGCTTGGCCATCACATAAATGTTGGGAGAAGCACCGGGAAGGCTCTTGTTCATGGGTACCGTTCAAAGCTGAGACTGAGCCCTTGCCCTAGACACTAGCTTACAAAAACACTACTCTATAGAGCCAGTCAGGAGACTGGCCTTTTAGACTTCACAGAGAGGTGACAGCCAGGATGATACTGTCCGTCAGTATCTATCATACTGTCACCAATACTAATATACTATCACCAATACACTAATCATCATTGAAAACATGTGATCAACCTTGAAGGAGGCTTTTAAAGACTGAAATAATAGAAGATGTAATAGAATTTCAATTTTTTTTTCTCTCTCTCTGTTACTGTGATGAAAACATGTGGTTGATCTTGGAAGCTCTACTGCAGCTTGTACAAAAACTGTAATAAGAACATTCACAGTAATGGAACTTGTAGCTGGAGTTGGGTTGTTTGGTTTCTTTTGCTCTCCCATGAGTTTTCCTTGGGTCTTTTTTTTCCATGCTGCTACATACAGATTTTGATCTTTCCTTTATTAAATAGGAATTGTTATCCCCACTGACTGACTTATCTAGTAAAAGCTAGAACCTTTTAATTCAAATGATTTGATTCCTGGGTTTTTTAGATTAAAGTAAACATATGGTATTACTGGGAGAGTGGCAATAGAAATACCATGGTCAAATTATCTTATGACTCAGTTCTGCAAAGCATGCTGAATACTTTTTAATATATTTCACAAGTATTCGGTGGTGACCTCTAACACCAGAGTGGTTTCTCTCCTACAGTAGCTCAATTTCACAACTCTGAATACACTTTTTATTTTTTTTTTGCAAGAAAGCCATCCAAAAGTTTTTATAAAATATTCTTTAGCCTTTGGGAATGAGCCAATTTAATGCCAGAGTATCATTCCATTTCAAAGAGTTGAAGAAATACAATCTGCTTTCTGAACTATATGAAATTAATATAGTTGTGGTTTTGTTAGAAACCAAGCTGCAGAGTTTGGATACGGAGCTCAACTTTCTCAAAGTTCAGCCACGGCTCTGGGTTTTGTCAGCTGTATTTCCCTGCAGTACTCTTTTTGTAACAGTCTTTCTTAGGGAGCCTGCCCCTGCGTACATGAACACTTGCACCGGGAGCAGATGGCAAAGGAGACATTGCTGTCATTTGTTGGCCTTAAAATGGGAAGGCGAGGTCCCTTTGGTAAAGTCAAGAATCACCAACAGAATGCACCTTCACTTGCTTTGAAGATCACCTTGGGTTTAATTACTATTTTTCTATTTGCAACTGAAAAATGGGCAGGAACATAGGAAATAAACCCCCAGTGATTAAAGGAGAAAATAGCAAGCTCTGAAAATGCCTCCTGGAAGCCTGAGTCACCTCAGGTCCTGTGCAAAGATGCAGTCTCCACTGTTGCCACACTCAGCAGCACCAGGCACACACACATCGCCACCGCCACCTCCCAGCCCACAGCATGAGTTGCCAAAAAAAACCAAACCTGCTGGAGCCACAGAGACGCTCAGTCACATCTAGCTTTATTTTATTCCTGTCAGAAAAGTTCAAGAATTACACCAAAAAATACTTCAGTCTCTGCTACCTACTGACAAAAAATACACCACAAAATTATAAACTGTTCAGTGGTTTGCTGGAGTTTTGATTGTTGGTGGAAAGGGTGGTTTGTACATTTTGAGTGAGAAATGAATTTACAGATGGAGGGGGAAGGAAGGACAGGAAATCAGACAATGGCATTTGGCACTACATTTTTAGCTACACTATACAGTTATTTATCATGATGCCTGTTAGGACTGAAGAGTTCTGCCCTCATTTACACCCTCTAGTGTCTATGTATGCGAAATGGAGGACAAAATTGCCCAATGCAGGGGAAAAAGGGACCAGCTCCTAATTTCCATCCCAGTCTAGCCACAAATCTGAAAAAGCAGCTTTAATCAAATGTGAACCTTGCCCTCCCTGTGCACTCTGCTCCTGCTGCTCAGTCTCACACTGCCTACACTACCGAGGAGCAGAGCTCTGAAAAAAGAGAATCCTTTTGTTTTTTTAAATCCCACCAGTCTGCCCTAATTGCACGTGCCATCTGTGAGGAGAGGATGTTCTACATTGGCCAGGACCGGATTAAGCTTGGGGTCTGGTCTGTGTTTGCAAGCAGAGATTTGATGGGACCCTTGAAATCTGAAAGCATGCCATGGCCATCCCTCTCTAGTTACCTAGAATGACATTAAATACTGAAGTATCTGAAGTTGAAGGAGGGAAGCAGGAGCATCCCATTTCATGGGAAAATTAGGGGCTGAAAAGTTAGAGGCTTAATACTGTTCTATACTATCACCACTCTTGAGAGGCTCCTCAATTTATAGTGGCATTTCTTTCTCTCCTGGTGATCCTCCTGAGGGAGGTCCCAACGGATGAAGCCTCATGCAATTTGCCAAAGGTCATGCAGGAAATCTAAGCCAGCAGCAGAAATAAAGGCCTGATCTCCTGACTTCTAGACCTGTGCTCAGAAGTACATTAATGATTTCACTATAGCAGCCTCTGTCTGCTTCCATCTTGCTCCATACCCAAACAGCAACCAGGACTTCAGCCTCAGAGTCCAGCCAAGATCAACAGCACAGTGGTGGCTCACTACAAATGCCTAGATCTTTCTGGAATTACTTGGGCCACAGTGCAGGGGTGTGTGTGTGTTTGCACGTGTGTCTGTTTGAGGAAGGAGGGGATTCTGGTATTTCTCTATCAGCCAATGAACAGTGATGCTGGATTCAATTTGACAGCAAAATATCCCCCCCCCCCTTTGGCAAGCTAAACAACGTCACAATGTCTTTGTAACAGGTTATCTCTGCCCCTTCTCTTGAAAGGATTTCAACTTCACTGCATGTTAAGCTTCTGTCAGAGCTTTCCAGCAATGATAAAACTTTGTGAGATTCTCTTTGCTGCTTTTATCTTCTCTGGCTGTTTACCTAATTTGCTTTTTTTGTTTTTTAATTTCTTTTTCTAACAAATAGTTAAGCAATGATTTAAAAATATTTTTACATTGTAAGGTACAGTCAACATCAAACATGCCTTTGTACAAGAGCTCAACTCAGTTACAAATCAACAAGAACAATGCACGAAAAGAAATATCCATTAAGATTACTCCTGCACTTGGGTTGTATTTATTCCTGTCATGCTGTTAGCACAGCACCCTCAGCTAGAGCAATGCAGTATAGACCTGGTGTTGTCCTCACACCCTCCCACTTTGCCCGTCACCACTTGTTAACTTTAATGACCTTCTGTCTTGGCAGCCTTGGCTTCATGGTTTGCCGATCCTGAAGACAGCCAAGGCGATACGGCCCGGGAGCTGGTCTGCTTGGCCATGCTGTAGTGGCTGATGACAGTGTAGAACCTGCCCCGGGAGTTGGAATCCTGTGCGGAGTAGTACGCGTCCAGCGAGGCCGGGATGCACCGCTTGTGCTGGAACGGGGAGAAAGCAAGAGAGGTAAAAAGTGGTCTCATCAGCCTCAGGTTCTCGCTTTAAAAAATCTCAGGGTTAGCTGTTTGCATGGATGATGTTTGAGTCAGACATGCTGCAGCCGAGAGCGTTGGCTGTGCACCCCGACTGGCTTTCAGCACCATGGGAATGCGCAAAGTTTAGAGTTGGGCAGCAGCCTTCAAAACCTGTTGCTATTGGCAACCGTGATTGCAGGCTGATTTCATCTGTGGATGGGAAATGGGGACAGTAAAATGAAGGTCTGACTGGTTCGGTACATTACTGGCATGCACTGAGACCGCGGGCCCTTGCTGGAGTCCTAGCAGGGATGGCTGAGCAGCTCTTATCACGTGCTGGACGTGAAAGCTCTGTAGAGCAAAGTCCAGAATTAATCCTCAGACAAGTAGAGGACAGGCAGAGGCAGAGTAAGCTGCTTATGTGCTGCTCTGTTACAGTGTGTTATCTCTGACCTGTAGGACAACCACCCCGGCTGGGGATGGTAGGAAGCGCAGCCCAACTGGTCAGCCCTTGTCAGAGCTTCTTGTCTGTGCAGACAGTGCCTGTGCATCTCTGCTGCGCTAGTGCGGACACTTGTGTGCTAAGAACTGCACAGGTAAAACAATTTGCTTTGCAACAGCTGTAAAAGAGCAATCAGATGGTAACAACCGTTGGACTGGTTGGTATTCACCAGAGTCAAAGTAGCACCAAGGACAGAAGGAGCCCCAGGTGCAATTATTAGTAAGTCATGAGATACCTCAACTCCCAGTTCAATGTGACTAGTCGAAATTTGAGAACAAAACCTTTAACCTTTTCAGAAGTTTGGGTTTGGATCCAATTCTGAAATTCATGACTCTGTCCTAACTTTATTTTTATATAACCTAAGGGAATAATTCACAATGATCAATAAACCAACGTGCTTACTCTGTTTTCCAGCTCACAGACTATGCTCAGTGTGGTCAAGCCTCCCGTCAGTTTATGAGTTTATTCACAGTATGGAGTAAGTGAATTATTTTGCAAACAACTTTTTTTTTTTTTTATCTCAACAGACCAGGCAATTAGTTCTCTGTGAATATTCAATATGAAACCACTGAGCAGCACAGTTTTCGCAATTAAGTTACATGGTTTTGTTCTTGATAGAGGCACAAAAGCACCTAAAAATGATCTACATGGACAAATTTGGATTTCTTTAACAAAGGGCACGTGACAGCACTCTGCGAGTTTGCTTTGCATTAAAATGTATGTCAGTAAACCTCAGTTGCTTGAACCTGTGGGAAGCAAACGCAGGATTCCAGCTGCAATAAATCCATTCACAAATATGAGAGATTGTTCCTGAACATCTGTCTGTAGTGCTCACCAAATGCTAATCCCAACAATTACAGTGTAACAGTAGCTGGTGGAGGCAGATGCACGTCCACATTTCCCATAACGCTTTTCCCATTTCAACACATTCTTGCCAAATGTTCTCTTTGGCCTGGTCGAAAAAGCAGACTAGACTGTAACCATGTAGTCAATTAGAGTCTATCATTATCTTAGGCAATTCATCCGTCTGGTTTCTTACCTTATACACAAATCCATCTGGGCAACTGTGGTCGTAAGTAAAGGCTTTGTATACCACAAGAAACACTATGCAGGCAAGGAATGCAAGAGCCAGACTTATGAGAATAGTGACCTACAAAAGAGGGATAATGTTACTCTACATATGTTAAAATGGCATATCAGCAACCTCATAATTAAATGACTTATAGTAACAGCCATCCTAACAGACTGCAGTCTTCACTCCACTGTGCAGTACTTAACTAAGCATGGTAATTGAATGAATTCTAGATCCAATAGCCCTGAATTCTCACATCATTTTCATCCCCTCACAGACCTTCAGGAGTGCACATTTCTGTGTTTAACCCCTTGTACGGATTTTGCTGAGGCATTTGGTGTTCCCGGTGGCTTTGTGTTTCCATGCTCTCAGCTGTTCAACTGCATCATCTGCTGGCCCAGCAGGACCCACCAGTAGCCAGAGTCCATGTTTAGGGTCTAATCCATGCAGATAAACTGCCCTACAGCCGTGGCGAGATCCCGCTGTTCTGATAGCACAGGCAGGTGAGCAGGTAAGAAGAATGAGGCCTTTGTAGTACACATCCTTTTGTGCCTTCTGGGCAATGCGACAAGAATAAGTTGTGCCCGAGTACCTCACAGAAGGGAGGGCAGGAGAAAGGGAATCCTTCTCTGTTAATCAAAGCTGAAAAAAGGAGAATAACCCAACCACCGACAAAGGGCAGCATGTAAATCCTACAGCATGTCCAAGAGTAGATGCCAGTGTTAGAGGTATGAGACACAACACCCCCTTTTGGGTCCAATTATTCCTCTCTTCTCATTCCCAAGAGGATTACTTTGCTGCACCGTTCTGTTTCTCTGCTATAGCTCCCTTCTCTCCAGCCCTTCCAGGTTCCTCTTAAATGATTCATTCAACAGCAAGTTTCCTGGCCCTGTTCAGATGCCTGGACTGAGGCCCTGATCCTTGATTTTAGCTGAGCTGTGTCCTCCCCTAAGGACTGAGCAAGGGTCCCAAATACACTTTTGTTCTTCCCTTCCCGAAAACTTTCTTAGTCCCAGCTGGTAATTCTGCAAATGCAGCATCAATGGCTCTGGACTTCTACTGCCTGAATTACAGCAACCCATTCTGTCGAGACTGCTGTCTCACACTGATCCGGACTGGCATGAAAAAAATATCATAATCCCTGTGGCTCCAGTGTTACCATGCACACTAGAGCTCCTAAACAAATGAACTCACTTACAGAGATGATGGGGGTGGGAACAGCAGTAGGGGAAACATTTAAAGCTGTTGCATGGATGGCAGCATGGGCAGCGAGCAGCAACAGCTCCCCACCTTGCTCTGGCTCGCTGGGACTGAGCACCAGCATCACATATTTTGCAGGATGGTTTCCTGCATGAGGAAGGGGCTGCAATGTTCCTGTGCTCAGTGAGTCTGTGTGAGAGCTCACACTGAGGAAGTTCCCATAGCAAAAGGTTGAGGTCTGGCATGGGTTTACAGGAGGGATAGTGATCAGTGAGGATTTTCCTACCCACAACCTCAATCTATTTGCTTCTGAATCCCATTTTCTCATTGTGGCACCAGAAGCTGAGCCCAGGGCTGCAGATTTTCCCTGGTCACATCAAAAGCCATCCACTGAGAACCTCAATGGTAGGACATGGCAGGGACTGCATGCCTGACCTTGGCTAATGCCCCAACCTTCACACGTGCTACCACCATGCCATGCATGTACTCATTCTCCAAAACATGCCCCCTCCCAATATCAGGGCTGCACCTACCTGTACGAAAGACAATCATTATCATTTGCTGCTCTAGCAAGGAAGAGCCACAAATTTTTCAGCTCCATCTAATCATTCAGGGTTCATCCACCCTTTTGTTATTACAGTTATGTGACAATCCTCTTTATTTTCTTGTATGGGTGTTCAAGGAAACTGAATAGTAGGTACAGGCAGAAGCTGTTCCTTAACTAATGTATAGGAGACTGGTGATGGTAGAAAGTGGGGGAATACAGAGATAGTTCCTCCAATATAGTAGATAGGCTGGTCAGGAACAGCAGCTAATAAAGAGCAAGCTGGCTACATCTCCAAATTCATCAATATAATATTAACATAACTATATTATTATGTAATATTATATCAATAAAGATATACTAATTGGTTCATATTGGTTCACACTGAATTTTGCTCTAAATCTCTCTTTGAGTCATGGTAGCAGTTGCAATTCTGAGAACTGGTACAATATGCAATCCCTGCACAGACTCAAAGGGGCCACTGTAATTGTTTGCAGTGCAGGAAAAGACTTATCACTCTCATTAATCCTGAGGACAGATGCACTCCTGGTGAGATGTGTTCTTCCACTGCACACAGCACATTGGGACTATTACTCAGAGAAGCTAAAGCAGCACTGGTAATGCCACCTGCAATACTGGAAGATCTAGAGCTACGATTTTGGACAAAAAGAAAGAGTGAAAGTAAATCCGCATGTATGGTGTTAAATCTGACCCAACACATCCAGTTCAAAACTCAGGAAAGAGAGAGGTGTGTAGGCTGTATCTAGCAGGATAGATTCATAAGTTCATTGTTAAGTCAGAATATTTTAGAATAAAGTGTAAAAAGGTAAGAGGACTGGGGCTAACAGGCTTTTCCAATGATGAACGGTTCACTGAAGCCCCTATCTGCCTTTTAGAATAACTGCTCATATTAACCTCCTCCTTGGAGCCTAATCTGCTGCAAAATGGGTCAATTAAGCAAAAGGCAGCTGCAAAGGGAGAAGCACTTACTGCTGGATCTCATCAGAGAACATGTGTAAGAGAGTCCTGGTGCGCTAAAAAGGTGGCTGGTAGAAAAGGAGTACAGTTGTATGAACTGCACTAGTCTGACCAAGGAAATATGGGCTCCACCTCTGCTCCATCAAAGCACACTTGCCTGCAAGTTTGAATAGAAAATATTTCTGACCAGCTTTGTGGTAGGCCCATGGGTAGCCCCTTTTCATACTGCTGAAGAAGAAGTCTCAGCAGGATTCAAGGGAGATGGAATTTGACATGATTTCTATCCCCCAAAAAAGTCATATTACACCTGAAAATTTTTTTTTAAAGTCACTTTGCAAAAGTATAGTCAAAAGGAGAGACTTCCTGGATTCAACACTCTACTTTTTCCAAAAGGAGACCTGGGAAAAAAAGACTCCTCTCCAAAAAGACCCACCACAATCCAGCTCTGGCAGGCCAGTGTGGAAGACCATTTCCCTCTGCAGCATACAAGCTCATCAACTCTTTTCCATTTAAAAGGGGAGCATGCTAGGCCTGGTACTTCCTCCAATAACTATTTATGTAGTAATACAAAGATGACAATGACACAAGTTCCCTTTGAGGTTAGTTTGAAGGCACTAAAGCAAGATTAACATCTTGCTCTACCAAAACCAATGCTTAGAGGGGAGCCTGGGCTAGAAATGCAGAAAATATTAAATGCTCAGCTCTCCAGTTTGGTTGCTCTGCCCTAAATACAATGGACAATGAAAAAAGAAATCTTGCTTTGGTTAAGCTGAACAAACTTGTGCTCAGGGCAAAGGAAGAGAGAAAGGGCAATGAAATTGCACCGAACGCCACCTAGGAATGCACAGAGCGTAACTCGATGAGAAAGTACCTCTTGTTCCCGAGAAATTGCTCATCCTATTTTTCTTTAGTAAATACAACATTCATCATCAACAACTGCACAAGCAGGATGCATATACCCTGTGCTATGATTCCTCCTGCCCTAATGTCTACCTGGTTCCTTTCTTCCCCTCTGCATCTTTGTTTCCTCTGTCCCAGAGGGATCCATCAGGGCTGACTGTACCCAGAGAAGATGTTGTGAAAGGGGAATATCTCTAAATGGTGGGATATCTCCCGCACCCAGAATGATTCTGTGTCTGCATTCCCCAGGAGATGCCACCGAAGTAGCTTTGAAGACTTCTCACTCTGAGTCATTTAAAATGGCTGAGTTCTTCCTTTAGCCTTCAGAAAAAGAAAGAACCAAGCTGTCTGGAGCAAGAATGAATGTCTCTTCTTTTGTTAAATCCCATGTACATGCACAGCCTATGGAAATGACCATTATTAATGTGATTTGACTGGTTCCTTTCCTCTTCTCTGCCCACTGAGCCCCTAAAAATAATAAATTCCCCTCTGCTCTGTTGCTCTGCTCCAGCAAAGTGCTGACACCCAATTCATTACCTCCCAGGAGCAGATCCCTCCACTGATCTTCCCCTCCCTCTGGGGTGTAATTGAGACCATTCTCACCTCCCTCCTGCCGTTTCACGCACTTGCAAAATTACAGCGTGACACAATATTACACAAGATGATACACAGCGTAAAATTGCTCTGGGATGAAATGTCACGTAAAATGTTAAAAACCCAAAGGAAAGGGAAGAAAAATCCACTGCCAGATATTTTGCCACGCCAGAGCTAAGATCCACCTCTCTAGCTATGCCGGAGCATACAAAGGCTTCATTAACATTCAAACACCAAAGACTCACAGAGCTGCAATACCTAATAAACCTCCACCTTTTTTTTATGATTAACATGAACCTCGGCAGTCTCTAAGCAATATAAACACTCACAGAGGGGAAATAAAATTTAGTGAGCAGATAAAACCTAGAAGTGCTGCAGGCATGAATCTGCCACGTGTGTCTGCTCGAGTGGTTAAAAGAAGAGGGGGAATTTGCCCACCCCTTCCCCAAAATCTTGTACGGTTCCCAAAGGTTCCCCTAAAGAGGGGAGTGTCTGCTGGAGTGGAGAAGAGAGAACATCGTTACCACACCAAAACCCTCCCTATCTGCCACAAAATATGGCAAGAGGCCCTTAACATCTGAAAGATGATGTCAACCTCCCATCAGCAGCAGTGCACTTGGCTCGGTTCCTTCCCACCTTTCCCATAGATAAAATACATGTTACATTTTCACAACAGCACAGATAAAAAAAGATAGATCCTCATCAAGCAACAGGACATAAGTTGCCACAAGGTTTTTTTTCCAGTGAGATGATATCTAATTGCAATGGTATTCCAGTTAACCTGCCTTTCATGATGTCCGTCGAAGTATCCTTCCTACTCTCTTTGATTTCAACAGCTGCCCATGACTTTTTTTTTCATCAAAAATTCTCTTTTTCCCTCTCTAGCTACAGTGAAAAGCCTTATTTAAAAGCAACCCAGAGAACAATGCCATATCCAAACAGCAGGGCATTCCTTTAATAGCCAAAAAAGGCTATTGAAAAAAATGCAAGGTTTCTACATTTTCATTCCTCATTGTTTTCCTTATTGCAAATATTTTTTGGTTTATGCCTTTAGTTTTCTGAAAGGATGTGCACCTTTCACTCCCTATGGAAGTCAACAAGAGCTGAGAGCTGCTGGTTCCTCCAAAAATCGAGCCTTAGAGGCTTTGACAGCAATACTGATAACCTGCTGAGCTACGGAGCCTGCAGGCAGCTACACACTGGTGCTGGGCTGGTACTGACTGTCCCACAAACCAGTGAGGTATTTCGGTGCCTTAGAGTCCTGGGAAACCTGAACTATCTGGAAATATCTGGGGAAAAAAGGGAAGTGGAGGAAGGTGGAATCTGAATGGCGATTGATGGGAATACCACTGCACAGAGCAGATATTTATAAGGATGGATTTTCAGGCAGTGTAGGTGGGGGAAGGGTCTGTCAGCAGATGGCAGTTCCCTCAAATTTATGCACTGTTTGAACTGAGTTGACAAATATTTTTTTTCCCAGTGGGAACTGGATGCAGACAGCTCTCTATTAGTATTCAGCATCCAACCTGTGCTGGTGAGTTTGGGGCGGGGGGAGGTGTGGTTTTGTTCCCACTTAAGCCACATATTACTTGCATTAGCAGCTGGAGGAACATAACTTATAATCATGGCCCTGCTGTCAGGGCTTGTCATTCCACCTTTACGTTTTGTTCACATGCTCCACTGATGGTGTCACACACTGCAAGAACTCAGAATAAAAATGGTAAAAAAAAAAATGGGTGGGGAGAGAAAAAAACATGGGCATTCAAATACAAGCCACCTCACAGTGAAACACAGAAGACATCCTACAAAACTATGAAGCAACACCTTTTTGAAGAAGTCAAGGTTGTTTTTTTTAGCCTAAACCACAATTAATCTATTAAGTTAATCACAACTAATCTAACAAATTTACTCTGTACAATATGGTTGGCAGAAGGAGCTCAGTAAGATTTGAAAATGATTAGACATTAACATGGAAAGCCTCCACATGGCTTGAAGTAGGGCTTAATAAAACAAAAGGCACAGCCCCTTCTTCCCCCATTGAGTTCTTGCATTTGATGGCAAGAACCAGTCATTCAGATCCAGATCCACAAAGGCAGTCAGGTGTCTAAATCTCCTTTAGTTTCTTACAGGACACTAAAATCAGCAGGCACCTTCTCTAGGCTCAGATGTATTTGGAGGGGTAAGAAATTGTCCATTTGGGGTTTTCATACATTGCTCATACATTTCATACATTTTCATATATCTCCCTCTGGGTCACTACAATGACTTTCAGATAGTCTGATGCAGCACTGCAATCCTTGTGCTCCACTCCTGAAGCTTAATCTCATCACTGCTCATACTCGGGCAGCAGCCTTGTCATCTGCTGTCTAAAATTCATTTGGGAAATCACTGTGCTGCCCTTTCTTTGGGGAGAAAACAGCTGCTTTCAGTCCAGCTTTGGAGAAGCAACAACTGCCTGCTGTTTGTGGACAAGGCACAAGCCCCAGCTGCCCAGGTATTTGAAACCACCCTCCATTTGCCACCTAAGTGGAGCAATTCTCAGGGTGCAATCAGATGATGTGATCTCTATCAGCCTGTCTGAAGAAAACACCACGGAATATCTCTTCCGTGCCTGTGCAACTCTTATGAGAGGCTAGCAAGCAGGGATTTTCATCAGCACTTCTTAGATATCAAGCATGATTTTTTTTCTAAACCTAGCAAATAAATGTTTGGCTCTGGACACCTTTCCCACTGCTCAGAGCACACAACATATATGCTTATATACGCTCAAAACAGGAGTACAGCCAAGAGGATGCCACAGCTAGGAATAGCACTGCTGTCTATAGAAAAACCAGCCAGACAGGCAGCACCCAGAGAAAAGCGTTAATGCTCCCGGAGCACAGAGCTGTGTGTTACTGTGAAGGAGATTAGTTTAATTCCCAGGTAAAGATCATTTACCATGGAAAAATCTCTACAAAATTCTGCACAGGTTTCCGAGTCTTAGCAGCTGTAATGGGAATAAGGGACCTCAGAAGGCTGATGCCTCTGTCCACTCCTGCACTGCAGTCTCATCCTCTTCACATTCAAGTTTGTCAGGAAAGGATGCCACCGCTGGTGCCATGTCTGGTTCTCCAAGACACGTTCAGTGTTGCTGGGTATTGGGAAATTCTGTGACCTTTAATAGGCAACTCAGTTGAAGAAATTTTCTTGTTTTTAATTTTCTCTTTGTAGAAGAAGAAAGACTCTGAATGAGGCAAAATTTCTTATAAACAAAATTGGCAGAAATTCTGTCAAGATTATTTTCACAGAAGGGCATTAGAGCTACACTTCAACAGGCAACAAAGCTCTTTTCATAGTTACACCTGGAAACCTATCAACCCATTGACAACACAGAAAATCTGCATGCAAAAAAAAAAAATCTCAAAATCACCAATCCATTTGCCACAGGGCCAGTCTCAGAGGTCCTGCTGCTCTAGAAAGGTTTCAGCTGTAAGGGCATCTCAGTATATGTTCATAGATTCATGATCTCATTATAAGGAGTTTTGCTTGGCAGTAAAAAATTCAGGAGGTAATTTTTTCCCCTTTATCCTGTAACTTCTTCCAGGTGATAATTAGATGCAAGATTGACAACATTAGGTCTTGACATGAAAGCTACAGGTAAAGTGAAAGACTCAGGAGCATTTCCCAGGTCCTAGATCCAGCTGTCTATCCTGGCAGCCTCCCACTTGTACGCCAATATGAAATCCAAGCGTGAACCACCCCATTATTTGAATCCATGTTGCTAATGCAAGAAATCCCAGGCAAGTAGGCAGGGAGAGAGCCACAGGCTGACAGGTCACTCAGATGGATTCACCAGGGGGATAAGGACTCTGAAATACAACCCAGGAAGAGCTGCTCCACTGTTTAGACTCGGTCAGAGAAATGGTATGGTGCATTGCTCAGCACTCTGTTGTACAGCTTGATCTGCTCTGCAGGCAAAAATGATCAGGCAGCACTTCTTCAAAAATGGCATTTCACTTCTGATTTTTAACAATCTTTTGTAATAAGTTGCTGATTTTGCTGATTTTATGGCAAAAGCTTAGCCTCTGAAATTTTGAAAGGCTAACTGAAAAAAAGTGACACAATTGGGTCTTCATATTTGCTTAGTACTGTTCACGAAGACATAGAATTTGTCCTTCATTATTACAGAATAGCTTTATTCCAGATGGTTTCCAGATTCTTAAGTAGCATCTCTTAGGAGATGCTTTGTAAGAGGGAAATGACCTTAGTTATGTACCCAAATCTTCAGAGCTTTGGGAAAATACTCCTTAGTGATGCATGACTTCTTACAGGAAGCTTAAGGGGTTTGGGTTTTGGGGTTTTTTTTTGTCCTCTGTCTTAGAATTCATAACCATAACGTAAAACAATTTGGCCCCAGTTCTCGTAAGAACACTGAACACCATCTCTAAGGATGGTACAATCTTGGGGTTCAAAAACATCTCACATCTGCTCCACTGTTTCATGGGTTCCTTTCAGCCCACACAATCAAAGTCCAGAAGTCTCACAGAGTAGAGCAAAGAGAGTCATATCTCCAGATACCCTAAAGTCTCAAAGGCATCCACTTGAAACAGCCCTAACTGTCTCTGAGCCAGTCTGCTATCCAAGCCATATCCCCGTCGGCTCTACACATCTCTGCATACCCCATCCCAACATGACTACATCTGTGAACCCTTCCAGGTTTGCAAAACTTAAAAAGAAATGTCTGTCCTCCGAGATGACCACATACCCACCAGCAATTCCTCCACTCTGCGCCTTGTAATACTGTGCGTGTAGCACGAGCGTGGAACAAGAACACCATGTTTCTAAGCAATTTGTCAAATAATTAAATTATGCACACAATAACTAGCTGGCTCAATTACATTAGCCAGTCTCCATCATGTAATATAATTTCTAGTGGCTGTTTAGGCACTAATAGCCTCAGATCTTTTTAACTGAGTCTGGTGCCAGCTGCGGTCTGCATGACGTCTTTCGGTGCCAAGTCAAACCCCTTGAATGGAAAATTCGTGGCTCAGTTTCCAAGCCCCTGTTCCTTATGGAAGTTCTAAAATGCCATTTTCAATAAGGATGCTTCCACCATTGAGCATTAGTGAATTTCCACTTAGGTAAATAAAAAGCTCTGTTTGATTTGCTTTTTCTTTTCTGCCATTTAAAGCCATTAAAAAAAAAAAAAATCCTTCATCAGAATAAGCCAGTATATTGAGATGCTATAATATTGTTTCTAGGAACACCAAATAAATACATGGCCTTTTTGGCAAACCATACAGGTATTTAAAGATCTTTTTCCTCTCCTCTTACAAGAATATGTTCTTCATTTTTCAACTGTCATAAGCCTTCCCTCATTATTTCTGATACTCTGTTACCTTCAAAAGAAAAGAAGCCAAACCCCAAAATTAAACAAGTAGGGTGACTCAGGAACACTGCTTATAAAGGCGCTTTTCTTCCCAAATCCATGGTCCTACTAACACCTGACATACCATTTCATGAGCTGAGCCATGCTGGAAGAATCTTCCTTCCAGATCACTGATTTGAGATGGTTTTTCAATTTGTGGGATTGCAGTAGACTGATACATCTCCACAGCCAGCCCTTCATCAGTGACACACTGCAATTTCCCATTGCATTGTGCAAAGCCTTGGGCTGTGACATTTCCTCTGGTCACTTCACGTGGGACATGACAATGGATGCCTCAGCTCATTAAGGGCCCTTCTTAAATGCATTAACAGGAACACAAGATAAATCAAGTCATTCATAAAATATCTCCTTGCCTACCCTTCGTCTGCCAACATTCAACCTCTGAAGAGTCTCATACATGCAAAATCATCCCCACTCCCCGCTTCCCTCACATTGGATTTGGTGCAGGGAAAGCATTAGGAGCCCTGAGTAAGAACAGGTCCAGGATTAGCACATGGCAACAGACCTGGGAAATGCAGGTTTTGTTCCTTGCTCTGCTGCTGCCTTTCTTTGACACCTGACCCACTCAGGTCCAGCTCCACAGCTTGCTCCCCACTGGTGCTCACAGACACTCCAGCAAGATCTACCCAAAGCTATAAGCATCTAGGTTTCCAAAAGCTTGGCTTTCTCTGGGCCTGTGTCTGCAAAACCACCCAAGCACCCACCCCATCCCACAGCCGAGGATCAGGCTGGTTCTAAGGAAAAACTGAGGTCTTTTTGCTTCATGAAATGATCTTCTTTCACAGGCAGGGTAATTTTTGAAGCAAATCTTTCAGACTTGAGTATCGACGTATTGGGTTAAGGTACCAAATGGTATTCCTCCAGGCATGTTTTCCTGTGTACTTGCCTCAAATCACTTTCTTATGTTTTGATTTTACACACGACACTACCATTTTCCTCACCAGCCATCACAACAGAAGACTGGATTTAAAATTGCCCAGAACAATTTGAGCTCTTTATATGCCAGAGCACAAGATAACTTTCTCTTAACACTCCCCAGTCCCATGCACCTCTTAGATAAAATGAAATCAAAGGTCAAGCTTGCACATAGTAAAACATCTTTGCTCAGTGCATCATTGTGGTTAAAAAAAACCCCAAAAAACAAAACAATTGGAAGTTTGTTCCTTGAAGAAGGTCAACATACTCACATACATTCTAGCATCTATGTCTACCATCATGAGTCACGAAATAAAGCTAATAATATAGCAGCATTCATGGTTCAGTACACCCGTTTATCTTAAAAATCTTATTATGTGGGTGCTTCATACAAGGACAAAGTGAGGACCTGACAAGCAAAGCGTCCCTTGGGTAACTTACAAATTAAAAGCCTTTCCATTTTAAATTAGAAATGTGAAGCTTTATTGCTGCAAACGACTTACAAAAGCAATTCTTTCAAAAACAAACAACAAAAATGAATAATCTAGCTGATTATGATGTGTTCGGAGGCATGAGGCCAGTTCCATTAGCTGTGGATCTGGCCCAAAAGGCTTAATACATCTGCAAGTACTAACAAGAGGGAGCTCAGGTCTGTTTAACATTCAATCAGCAGCCTGTGCTGCTTTATAAATAAAGAGAATGAAACATTATTTGGATGTATGAGTGAAGCATTTCACTTCCTTTTTTTTCTTTTTTTTCTTTTTTTTTTCTTTTTTTTGGGTAGCATTCTGTGGTTTGGCTACAAGATTCAAAATGCACTTCATGACAGTAAACAGTAAACTTTGCCTTGGCTTCAGTCTGCTGAAAACTCTTTCCTCCTCCATCCCATTCAGTCCCTCTTGCTACATTAGCCAAAGTAGCACTAAACATATTTCATTCCACCTCAAATGCTGACAAGAAAATTACCTAACAAACAGGGTTTACTGTGGAGAGGCAGAGGTACCAGAACAAAACATGGGCATTGTGTTGTTGACAAAGATGGGGTGTAAAAAATCATTCAGACTAAATGGAAACTGCAATTACATCTTGTAATTAGCAGAATGGGTATCTCCATGCAGTCGCTTATGAAAATCTATTTCAAGCTTTTTGTTCCAAAGCAAAGGGTCGGCTGAGGTTTCAGCTCTGTAATTCCTTTCTTCCTCCAATATATCATGGTTCGGAGAATTTAGATTCAGCAAGTCTACCCCACAAACCCTTAGTCATGTGAATATTGTCTGTGACTTCCATTTTTACACATTTTCTGCATACCAATTAACTCTCTTCTTCTCTCCAAAAATTAATTAAAGGAAAAAAATAACCCTGAACAAATCTCTTCAGCTGATTATTCTGTCAGTGCTTGCAGATGGCAATAATAAAATATATTTGAGGTGGTTTTTCTGATTTTACAAAAGAGTATGTGTGTGTGTTTCTGTAAAAAAGAATATAAAACAAGAATACATTTTAAGAAATGATCCATTTCATATAAAAGCCATAGTTTTGGTTTTTTTCTTTGCTTTGCTAAATGGTCCCTAAGCCAATCTTATAAAGCATTCTAGTTAAATCAAAATATATTTTTCTTGTGTGTGTTTTAGACATGGAAACTCTTCCTGGTTTTACCTTCTTGGGACCTAATCTGTACCAGAAAGCCAGGTATTAGCTGTGAACTCTTATAAAAAACGCAGACTTTTACCCAGACAGGGAAATGGAAAGCTTGCAGGGGTTTGGGATGGTTTTTTTGTTTGTTTGGTTTTTTTGTTTGTTTGTTTGTTTTGTTCTGATCACACCTAGTACAAAAGGTAGAAATATCTGTTTTCTGGCAGCTGAGCCACAAATTCACATTTGGTTCATCCTCACAGCTCCAAATTGTCACTGATGATCACAAATGGCTCCATCAATCTACCTCCAGGCAAGCTGTAAGACCAACTAGGACAGATATGACCTATCCTCTTTTCTTCCCATTACAGACAGAGGAGGAGAAGAATGATTCTGAGCTCAGGCAGAAAGATGATGAGCAACATTTCTCACTTCCTTTCATACACGCAAGTGAGAGTCTGAATCCACGCAGGTGCTAGTTTGCATCAGATGAAAGTAGATGCAAGGCCAGGCAGGGCTGGGCAGTGGATTTTTTGAGAAAGGAGAAACTGTGACCCTCTGCATTGCAGTGGAACATATTCAGCCTCCAAAGACAAGGCAAAGCTTGGGCTCCAGAGACAAGTCACTCCATCACTGTCTGGAGAAGACTTAAGTGAGGTGAGAGCTGGCTGACACCCCTGCAAGAAGAACATGCCTGCTGCATCTGGGCTCACTAGGAAAGAGATTGCCTGGTGATAGTTGAGAACTCCCAAAGAGATTGAATAAGCCTCCAAATCAGTCCCTGGAGACTAAAATCAACCCCTCTGTACTGACACCTCTCCGAGTCCCTCTTTGCAGGCAAGATCCAACAGGAAACCACTACACTATCCCCGATGCTGGAGCCAGTACAAGATGCCTGAATGCTATTGCCACTGCTCCCCTGTGCCTGACACCTTTCTGATTTTCCTCTGCTTTGCTCCTTGTCCTCCTAGATCACACAGCCCATCTGAATGCTGTGCAGCCTGGAAACAACATCTCAGCCACTTTAGCAATTATCACCAAAGTGAGAAAAATGTCTGTGTATTAGAGCATGCTCCCTCCCTCGAGCAGCACTCACATTAGTCAGTGTAATGGGATCTTTCAGCAGCCACTCTGCATCTTCCAGATAACTGATGTGATGTGGCAGTCACCATGGTAACATTGTTATTGTTAGTATTAAAAAGCAGTACGGAAAATTGTCCTCCTCACACTCAGAGGAGTCCTTTATCTATGAGTTACTCCTGCCTTGTAGTAATTTAACAATTAACAGAATCTTTACATTTATTTAGCTATAGAACAGGTACAATGAAATGCCCCGGGCCATTTTTCTGCGATATATTCCTTTGCAGGTTAGAAGAACTATCAGCATAAGGCAATAGCCTACAGGTGAAAGCAGAACATCCTATGAAGAAGTTTGCAGGAACCATGGCTTGGAAGGGGAGTTTGAGAAGGGGTGGAGTTAGGAGCAGAAAGAGAAGAATGCCACATTTGGGGCTGGGTTTGTACACAGCAGAGCAAGGTAGAGTTGCCACCCACATAGCTGCAACAGCTCCACACCTTCCTCCACAAGCCTCCAAGCCCAGGACTTTCCTTCCATCTGAATTGCAATGCTGATCACATGTGGATCCTTCCACTACAAGACCTAGTTGAATATCTGGGGATTTGATGGGTCAGATTTTAGCAGTGCAAGCAGGGGAAGCATCCTCCATTTCAGCAAAGCTGTTACCAGCAGGAAATCAAGCCCTGGCCCTCACCCAGAAAAATCTTTCTTAATTAGGAGCCAAGAATTTCAGATACTGGCTTGTTTTTGATAACAGACAATTACTGCATCAATGTCTGTTTTGTAGGGTGTGGTTGGAGACAAACTGATTTTGTTCTTTCACATTAGGTCAGAGGAAAATAATTGTTTCAGTATGAGCATTTCTATAACAGAAACATTTGAATGGGTTCCACTATATTTTAAGAACCTGATGAAAAGTGTAATGAGTAATTACATCAACTGGTTACTGGATCTGCATGTATCAGAGCAGTTTCAGGGTGGAGGGAGGAGAGGGTTGATCTAATGATAAGAAATATATTGTCATTGCGTACTCAACAGGAATGGATTACACAGCCAGCGACTCTGAAAATGGATCTTGCCAACTTGTAGCAAAAAGAGTGAAGTTCCCAGTCGTCTTCAGTGAAGTAATGATGAATACTTGCAGATTATTTCTCCAGGTAGATAAATTGCTCATAAGAAAACATGTTAAATATCTCAATTTCTCCCCCGTACACCCACTCCCAACTTGTTCTGTTACAGACAAGTACATAGTTTAATTATACCAACTCTGAAAGACCATAACTTCAACTTTCTTAAGAAAATTATCCATGAAAAGGAAAGAACTGTGGAAGTCTTGATAAGTCAGGTAACTATGATACGTAACTATCACCCACCTAATAGTCATTAAATCAATGTCTCCCTTAAAAGGCAGTAAGTAATAGCTCTATGGCATTTAGTGATAACAGAGGTCAAACTGGTTGCATGTGAACTTACTTGTGTAATAGTGACCAATTTGCACAAAACCAGTAACCAACAGGCAGTTAGTTACATGTGTCAACCTGATGCTCCATGTTGTAAGCCTATGCTGAAAGACCACTTCAGTACCTTTTCTGGTGCTACTTGGAGATAGAAAAATCTAAGCAAACTCAGGGCTAGACAGGTCTACCTACCCTCTGTGGGTCTGACTGGATCAAACACAAAATCCGTCAGCAACTATTCTCCAGCTTGTTTCTTCTCAACCAGGGTGCTGATGTCTTGAACACAAGCTTCAGCAAAGTGATCGTCAAGAAAGTGGGTAGAAACCCACTCTTCACCTTTTAAATACTTATGGCTGATTTCTGTGTTATCTCAACTGGTTGGAAGACAAAAGGAGTCATTGGAAACCCTGTCCTCCAGAAGTAACAAGACTTTTCATTCAGTGGATAATCTGCTTGAAAAGCAAAAGAGTATTTGATCTCATTTCAGCATTGATAGAAATAAATAAGGGCAGAAACTCACAGGAATGAGGATACTTGCATATGAGAGATTGTTCTTAAAAGCTGTAACATAGGATATCACTGGCAAAAAGAAGCAGTAAGTCCTACCTCAAATGCAAAGGGTTAGATCTGTTGTCCCACAAAGGAAGATGATAGAGTCATCACATTTACAGACCTTTTCTAGCACACCTCAGTGTCATCACTGGATGGCAAAGCACAGTAACATGCACTACCTTCAAACCATGCAAAATGGGAGGCAAACACCAGACACTACTCCTCTCCAGAATGAGAAACCTTGGTATATATTGTTACTGCAAAGTAAGATCTTTGCAGTTCAGAAACTTCCACTCCAAAGGCATAAACAGTTTGGAGGAGGCAAGGACTATAAATCACTGCCAGTCAGCTTAGAAAAAATGTTGTCATTGCTGCTCTGTAAAGGAGTAAAACTATAAAATAAATTTCTTTTATGTATGGATGGCTTAACCATAATGCTCTTTTAACATCACTTTCTTGTAACCCATCTACACATAACTATTTAAACATTTGTTATAAAGTATGTATGGGGTGACTCATCCAGCTGAAGAATAAGCCTAATTGGTCAAACTTCCAGGACACTGTGTGCTGAGCTACAGAGAATCATAATTTCATCTATTAGGAGATGTGACAAGTTGCAGAAGCTATCTAAAATTCCTGGAAGAGGTAGTGTGAAATAAGAACTGTTGCCTAGGGACAGTCTCTTCTTTACAACAATTAAAGAGCTCAAATCTGTTCTATTCTGGATGGATGAAAAATATGCATGCATAAACTTAGATTCTGGCTTTGGCCTGCTCAGGCGAGAAAGTTGTCTAATAATTCATTAGCCTCTTCAATAAAAGATACCTAAAAGGCAGAATAAAGGGCATCTGTGGATTTGATTGCCGTGTTCATACGGTCCCAAAATTTCCCCCAGAGATCCTGCTCTTCTGTATAATGCAGCTACATGACTCAGGGAAAAACAAAACAAAACAAAAAAACCCAAGAACTTGGGAAGAGTTTCCTTCTTTACTGAGAACATTCCAATACCAAGTGACCAGAAGCAGAGAGGAAAGAAAAGCACTTCATTGATTGAAACAGGAAGGTTAAAAGCCCCTCCTGAGAGGTTATTAGTGGGTGGAGAGCACAGTCGTAAACATGAAGCCCAGCTGCATTTTTCCAAACACATTCATTAATGATATTCACTTTGCCATATTTCTGTTTGAACTGAGGATAATTCTATCCTTTGGGTGAAAAATAAAATACAAGGCATCTCACTTCATATTCTCCAGGATGCCAAAGTAGCTCAATAGCAGGTAAGAGATGACCTCTTTGCTATTTCTGTGCACCCTCTTATTGTCCTGCCTTTTTCCCCAGCTTACAGGTACCACATGCTGAGATGTATTGCTCCTCATATACAGATTAGTAGAGCTATAGTAGCAAAATGACTCCCTATGAAAACCCTTGAATGCAGGCATTGCTGTGGACTCACACTAGTTGTACAGAGGGTGGAAAAGCGTGCATTTGCCATACGTGCTACTGGATACAGATCTCATATTTGGAGTGCACTAATCCAATGGGCCATCTACATTTGAATGGGCTTTTGGTCTTTCCCTCCATCATTTCTCTTGCAGAAATCCATGGGATGATTTACTTGCTTTCGCTGGTGTGTAGCTACCACCAGTCTGGCTCAGGTATAGATGAATAATTTTAATCAGTGTGTTAGTAAGAAGGTGTGGATGATATTTGCAATGCACCACATACTGGAAGGATATACAAAACAATCAGCCAGCAAAAGCAAATATGATGATCTCATTTACATTATCTTTTTTTAAGCTTTTAAAAGTGTAGCCAAACTGAGATAATAAAAGTTAAGTATTTACTATGATTTCCTCTTACCAAAAACAAATGTAAAATGATTTCATCAGTACCAGATAATAGGCCTGCTTATAACCAGAGGGCACTATTTTTAATAACTTCACTAAAAATGTGCACTGGTATAAAAATGTGGTATGAAAAAAAAAAAGTACAAAAGGTAATGAAATATCGCCTATTATCTCAGCTCATTTTTGTCAGGAAATAATACTACAAACTTAATACGATACATGGAAGCCTTATGAACAGCAGGCAGGGAGAGGCTTATAGTCTTATCCAGCATTAGACGAGAGGCTGAGTGATTAATAAGTTGACATTGAAGAGCAGAGAATGGAAATCATATGGACTTTAGGGAAAGGAAATAGCTTAAAAATGAAACTGTCATGTTGCCAGGCTGCACAGAGAGAAGTACAGCTCCCACAGCCATTCCCACCACACAGCAAAAGGGAAAGCAGCCGAAACCTCTGCCAGTGCTGAGCACTCTGCTGAAGTACCTGCTGCTGTGCAGTCTTCCTGCAACAGGAAAACTGCACTGAAAATAAGAAGGGGAGAGGAAAAAGTACATTGAAAGGAAAGGTTTAAATGCAACAGCAAGTTGGGGGTTTGAAGAAAAATAAGATACCCAATAGAAGGAATAGATGAAATTAGATTTATCCATAGCAGTAGATGACCTATCTATATAACTTATGGGCCTCCAGCATGCCCCATGCGTAAGGATGAGATATTTTTTATTGCTTTTTTAAATAACAAGGCCAGATCTTTTGATGGGATTAAAACTTGGTCTTACACTGACCTTAACATTGTTCAGAGCTGCAGGATTAAGTTTTAAATACCCAATGAAGCACTATTAGTTACAATATCAACACTAATGCCACTTACTGCAGGTCACAAGTCAACATATCACTTCCAGAAGACTCTACATTTACTGTTTTTTCTCAGGCACGTTGTGTCTGGTTCTGATTTGTATGTTGTTCACACTGGAAAATGTCTGCTGTGGTTTCCAAGACTGGATTTATGGCTAATTCACTGTCTACTTCACCAGTGGTACCAACTATTGGTGGTAACTATTGGTGGTCACTATTGGTGGTAAATAGGTACTACACACGCAATAAGATCAGTGAAAAATTTAGTCAAAATCAACAGCATGTAAGCCCCTAGTAAGTAATTTAAATCACAACATGTGATGTCCACTGGAAAAAAACCAAGAAGCTATAAATGTTTATTCATAGGTCTCTTAAGAATAAATTATAGCTTTAAATATACTGGATGAAAGCACCAGAATTGTCCTTGTGAAATATGTTGCTGAATTTCTGGAAAAAAAACAGAAACAGGGGCATTCTGTAGTGCTTCAGAAGAGAGTAGCAAAATATTTCTCCTTTCAATAAAATCAACAAGACTTAACTTGAAGTTTTTCAAGGATGAATGGCAACAATTTTTTCTGCATCACATACCAAATTTAAAAGTGGTAGTTTTCTTCTAAATTACTAGAAAATAATTATAATAAACTTTTTCATTTCTTGCAAAACTAAGAACAACTGGGCCAAATGGAAGACTATTCAGTTCCTTGAGTCAATTCCTGTTAATTGTCAAGGATGATACCTTTTCACAAAAATTTATAAACCCAATCCTAGCTTTTCAAAGAGCAGGACTATATCTAGGTACTGCTTACTCTTCATGTTTTCTACTTAAACCATTTATACTTCCTCTGATTCAGAAATGTGAAATCAGATCTCACATTTTTATCACTCACATGCTCTGTGGTTTAGGAAAAGCACCATATCTTCACAGTGAAACGGGAGAAAATGCTAGCAGCTACACGCTTGGACTCTAATTTTAGGAGGAACTGAGCCATTCTAATATGCTGCAGTCAACAGGAACTGAGGGCACTCAATAATTCATGAGTTTCTTTCCATGTTTGAGTAGAGCCTGTTGAAAATTTCTAAAGGAAACATTTTTCACTAGGAAATTACAATTCCTGTGAACCAAAATGGCTTACAGGACAGGATATGCTTGGATACTTGTCTAATATATCTTCTTTTATCCAGTTTGAAATGCCTTTTAATGTATAATAATATAATCATATAATAATAAAATATTTTAAATATTAAAAGGGTTGCTTGACTACAAGACAAAAGAATTTTTAAAAAATGAAACAACCAATATTCACTGTGATTTGTTTTTTCTTTTTAAACACAAATGTTTGAGAAGATTCAAAGACATTGAAATGAATTTCCAGCTTGCACTGGAAAACATTTTCATAACTTTTCCTGGGAAATGAAAAATATTTCTTACTTTAGATGTAGTTATGAAGGTATTTTCACGCCTGTCCAGAAAAAAAATTAAAAGTTTTATTTTTTAAACACAAATGTTTGAGAAGATTCAAAGACATTGAAATGAATTTCCAGCTTGCACTGGAAAACATTTTCATAACTTTTCCTGGGAAATGAAAAATATTTCTTACTTTAGATGTAGTTATAGCCTGTCCAGAAAAAAAATTAAAAGTTTTATAGTCATGCAGATAAACCTCCCCTTGACCCTAGTGATGAGTGGAGTGTTAAATTTGTTATGTCTTTACTGTCACTTTGATTCAGTTATTTTAAAATGAATGGCATTTGCATCAGGAGGCAGCAGAATAACGGTTTCTTACCTTTAGTCTTTCTGTTACACCATCAGTGAAACTGACTGTGAATTCAGCAATTTTGGGCACTCTGAGTTTTCCTTTGTTCTTCTGGTCAGGCTGATATTCTGTTCGTGTTTTCACAATTACCTGGAAAATATCAACACTTTTAAGATATCTGCACACAGCATAGATTTTTTGGTTGTTGTTATCTAAACTCATCTACATAAACCATCCCCTGGACCTACAGAAGTATCTCAGAACCATAAATTATACACTCATCATACACTGAGGAACTAAGACAGACAGATAAATAGCCAGGCAGATAAACAGACCTAGGACAGTGAGCTTATCACATTGAGTCTTAAAAAAGCTGACAGCAAAATGTTTAACATCCACTTTTATTTAGGACTAGGCATATATTTTTTTATAGTATTTAGCAGGCAGAACATGCAGAATAACAGCCCATCTTAAAGCCCCATCTTAACAAATTCCACTGAAGTCAATTTACAGTTAGGCCATTTGTTGTGTCACTTATTCAGGCTCTAGATTATCAATATTAATCTCATACTATCACCTTGGGTTTTCCCCAGAAGATCTCAGTGCCATTTGCTGACTAATCCAGGTCCTACTAATCTTATAAAAATGTGGTGTCTTACGCCAATGGAGAAGCTGTAAGTGGCTTTTAAAAGGGTATGGTCAAATTACCAAAACTGCATTGTCAATCCACATTGTAAACCAGAATGACTTTAAATATTTGGGGTAAAATCCACCCACTGCAAACACAGAAGACCTAATGCCAACTGCTCCCAGAGGGGATAAGCATTGGGGCTGTACTCTGAAACTAACAGCCCTTCAGAGGAGTGAGCTTATCCATCCCATTGTACACGAGAGTCCTAAAAGATCCACCATCCATGAGCCTATGCAGCTACATAGAGGTGTGAGAACATGCCAGCATAGGCACACCATCTTAATCTATCTGGGAAATGCAAGAGGAGACAAAATGGCCCTGTCTTCAGCACTGGCCAAGAGCTGGAGCTCATCCCTAGAGAAGGATGCTGTGGTTGTCAGCACACACTACCACTGTCCTTCTGCACAGGATTATCAACCCAGGGACGTGGTCCACAAAGCATACCATGGTTTGGTGTGATTTGCAAGGTTTGGATAGGTTAAACACAAAAGGATAGAATGAACATTGATGCTTTCAGTCCCAGGGCCAACAACAACCCAGAGCTTTTTGGTCTCCCACTCTGAAGTGCAGGACTATGCAGCCGTCAACCTTGCCAAGGTGAAAATTAAATACTCCAGGAGTGGTGACTGGTTCATATGAGAGTGACTAGAGTGATCCTAAAGCTCTTTGTTAGAAACAAGAAGTCTTGAAGGATTGAAAAAGATTAAGTGATGCACAAGGTTGAGTTACCAGCTAATGAAGAACTTATTTCCAAATTAAGATAGCAAAGTCTGGTTTGGACCAGAGAAAACCCCAGGTAATTAATCCTCCTGCACTTAATGCCATTTGAAAATCAGAAGGAGAGAAAATCAGTGTGGAGTCATAAGCCAATTTTCTGGATTCAAATGCAAATCATTAAAGACTGATGAATATTTACATCCTTCAGCAAATCCCTCTCAATAACATTTATTACAGTAGCATTTGCAACATTAAAACTTGGGAAGAAGAGGGGACAAAAAGCCACCCAAATACATTTACACTAGCATTTTGGAACTCTGGATTTCTGATCAAACAACATAGATGATGCGCTATGACACATGGGGCCAACCTTGATTCAGTGGGTTTGTAATGAATCCTAACCCTACTCTGAACCTACTATTGAACACAACCCCACTGTGCTCTCAAATGCAGCCCAGCCCGCTGTGGACCAAATAAAGCAAAGCTCCCGCTCCATCAGGACAAACTGGCCCAGCTTAGCTCTGGGTTACAAACAAGCAACAACCTCATTTTCTCACTCAAAAGGAAGCAAGTACACTCAGGACTCCATGCAGCTGGCCCTTAGCTTTCCAGTCTCCTTGCTGGCCTTTTGTAAAGCCAGTACAGTAAATTACAGAGTGACAGCCATCAACACCTGCCAAACAGTGTTCAGAAATTGCACTCATTCTCTTTTCAATCCTACCAGTCACAATATCCAATTTTCCAAAAGTCATGCTTCCTGCTTGATGTAAATCTTAGTTGCAGAGAAAATCTTTAAATGTACATGAGGGCTTTTCCACAAATTCTAAAGTTAGGTCTTAATGAAGGACCATAAAGCCTGAATATAATAATAATAATAAAAAAGCCTTACTTATTTCTATTTATAATTTAATTTTCTTCCATTCTTTGTCATTAACACCAGTTTTCTTATGGGTATTTTTTGCCTGTTGTTACATTCAACCAGTATCTCTAAGCAGGAAAGTTTGAATTATGCTGTCTACAAGGATCAAGCATGAGACTGAAAGTAAACCCACACAGCCCTTCACAAGGCATCAGATTCAAGTCCAGTAGCAATGTCTATCACGTCTGTGAATAAATAAGCTCAGTCCCCAGCCAGATCAGAAGCTACTTGAAACTCAATTTGCTGACTGTGCCAGCAGTGAAATGTGTGCGTGCGCAGAGCCATAGTCATCCTGCTGGTCAGTGTTTTGCAGAGAAATCTGCAGAGGTATCAAAAAGCTTTAGTAGAGGAGGCAAGAAGTACCTTTGCTAAATGCCTTTTGGCATTGCAAAAGCTAAATATCTGCTCTCCAGAAGTATCTTTGTCAGACACCTGGTGGAATTACTCAGCAGAAAAAAGACAGGGCAGTCAGTAAGGTCTCTTCTTTAAAATGACAAAGGACAAACAGAAAACTGAACACTTGTAGTGTGGGAGCAGCATTCAATATTGTGGCAGTAAGGATAAAAATGCAATTTTGCTGAGGGCACAGGGTGTGCATTTAGAAGAAAAGAGCGACCTCTTGTCCAGTTGCCTACAGTCTAAATAAATAAGCCTCAGCATGGATCCCACTTTTGTCGCAACGTTCACCCCATCTCCATCCAACAAGCTGCCATCAGGAGGCCCTAACAAAGGCTTCTGGAAATTGAATTGTGTCATCGCACTCCTTCAGCCTCCTGCACCAGTGAGACCACCCCAGCCAGGGCTAACTTAGCAGTATCCAGAGGCAGAAGTGAACACTGTTGGATGGCAATACATGGATACACACACACAACCCACATACAGAGCTTCTAGCAGAGCATTTGCTGCACTGACAACCTCCCATGCATGTGTCAGTGGAGGGTGTCTCTGAAATAAGTCTAAATGATAGCCAGTCAAAACCCAAAAGAACTTTTGTAAAGCACCAAGTATTAATCTAAGTGCAAATTTAGAAAAGGAATAATTAATCTCATTTTTAAAAAAATCTATATTTTTAGCATTATTGTTTTTTGCTATTTTGGTTGGTTGTTCTTTTCATTTTCCACTTTTCTGATTTGGTTTGGGTGGGAAAGAAGATTTGCCTTCCCCTATTCCCTGCCATCACTCCTTTTTCACCTTTTCTTTCCATTTTGTCACTGACAAAAAATTCCTGGCACTAAAGTCTTCCAGAAATTCTAACCAAATTGCTGCTGGATGTACAGTAATAAAAACCCCACTGACTCCACAGCCATTGCAATGATCAGCATTCATTTATCACCGGCTGCCCCAGAGCAGTTCCATCAGAGCCCAGGATCCCACTGTTTCAATGCAAACAAGGTACATTCATCTCACACCAGGACAGGTTTCCTGGGAGAGCTATTGGCGTTTATTACAAATCACAGCAAACAGAACGATCCCCATTCCCTCCTCTTGTCTGTTTTGCAGCTTTGCTGACTTCAGTAGAGTTATTCTTGATTGAAACTAGTGGAAGGGAGTATAAAATTGGTGTCCTGCGTAGGTTGCAATTCAAAGCAAACTGCAGTGAAAGAAACGCCCAGCTCCTCATTCCACTCTCTGCAAGGCTGTTACAGTGCAAACGAACTGCTGTAAGGAGGTAACTTCCAGAGCTGGCAGCACTGCTTGGCTGTGCTCTGGCCTCATGAGTACAGACAATAAATGCAAACAATCGAACCAGTGCTTAAATGGACAAGCAGACTCTTGAATACTCCCCAAAAAGGCAATTAGCCCATCCTCTGCACTTGCCTCCTCAAGCTCTCACCTCCTCCTGCATGCTCCCTAAGGCTTCTCTTAACTCATACTCTTCATGGTGAGAAGAGTCTGGCTGTTTTAGGTTAGCCTCCCTAACCATGAGCTTACTGGGGCAGAGAATTATTATTATTATTATTATTA
>NW_010331837.1:0-4566 GCF_000700745.2 Antrostomus carolinensis
C
Organism: Antrostomus carolinensis; assembly: GCF_000700745.2. Classification (NCBI taxonomy): domain Eukaryota; kingdom Metazoa; phylum Chordata; class Aves; order Caprimulgiformes; family Caprimulgidae; genus Antrostomus; species Antrostomus carolinensis. The sequence goes on from NW_010331837.1 coordinate 2, forward strand.
GATGATCTTAAAGCTCTTTTCCAACCCAGGTGATTCTGTGATGAGCTCTGGGCACAGCCTGGCTCCCCTCCTGGTGAGGGTGTCACGTGCTCAATCAGCAATCAAGGAATGTTTGGGATTGAGATAAACTGCAGCGATGCAGTTTCAAGCCCTCAGCTAATGAGCAATTAACCTGGCACCTCTTCCCAGCAGCCTTTGGATTGAATAAAATCCAAAATACCCTTATTCGAAGAGGAGGGCAGCAGCCTTCTTCCCCTTGATGAGATGAGTATTGAACATCAAGGGCAAGTGATCACTGATAATGATGGTGGATGAGAGTCTCCAGTTGCCAAGCCCAATAAGAAGGACTAGACTGAGGTCTTGTAGCTCAGACTCTGAGCGAGGGAATGGAGAGAGCTGAATTCCCTTCCCAGCCCTGTGCCTACATCACTGCAGTGACTCGTTGACTCACCGACCTTCAGCTTGCCTTTCCATCCCAGCTTCACCACCAGAAAAACGAGGGCAGAATGCTTCTCTGAAGTACTTTGTGGTTTTTAGAGCTGAGAGATGTTAGATGAAAGCAAACAATGTTTTTTTTTCTTTAAACATTGCTCAATAAGTAACAGGCTAAGTCCTGTTTTGAGCCTGATTCCCAGGAGCAGAGGGCATTACCCAAGGAGCAACCACAGCATTGGCTGGTTCACCCCATGTTACTGACTCAGCAATCAGCAGCAGCTTTCCACTCACTGACATGAATGTTCTTCTGCCCCAGGTCCTGATTTTTTTAAGAATAGTTTAGATGAATCAGCTGGGCATGAGCACCTCTGAGTGGGTGATGCCTCCCACCATCTCAGCCACGTTGTACCAGGTTCAACACATCTTTGCTCCGTGTCAAACCCTACATTGTAAAAGGGCCCAAAATGGCTGTTCTGGCTCCTGAAGGACCCCACTTGTGTGCCAGGGGATGGGAGAAACCAGTTAGAGAAGAAGATATGACTCCTGGAGAACATCCAGATTGTTCTAGGCAGCAGCTATTAAAATACCAAAATCTGAACTCGGCCGTGTTTTGGTCCAGAGGGTAAAATGATCCTGGCTGGTTACTAGAAAGAAGCTGGGAGAAAAAAAATCCATGTGGATGCAGTCACCAAAAGGTCCCTGGTTTACCAACGGAAGGGACAAGGGCAGCATCTGCCACCCCACGTTGCCATCCTGTGCAGTAACATCTCTTTGCGCCGCAGGCTCTGAGCCACTGTCCCTTTTGTGCAGGATCCTGGATTTCCGGAGGGTGCCACCCACAGTTGGGAGGTTAATCAATATCACCAAGGAGATCCTGGAGGTCACCAAGAATGAGATCCTGCAGAGTGTCTTTTTTGTCTCACCAGGTAGGCAAACACTTGGCTGCCACAAGCTGGGATTAGATGTGTTGGTCCATGTGGATGGAAGAGCAGGGTCTGCATGCAAAAGGTGCTGGTAGGACTTGTGCTGTTGAGGAGAAATTAAATTATTGGGTGAAACACGCACAAAGACATGGTTACAGTGGAGATGTCCCTCAGCCTCCAGCTGGAATCATCTGCCAGACCTACTTGCCTGCCCAATTTTCCCCAATCTTTCCTCTAGCATGGGACCAGCTCTGTCCATCAGCCAAAATCCAGGTATTATCCATGATTTGGTGGTTTCACATCCATGATGTGGTTACATACACCACAATATAGGCAGTCACCACCCCACGATGGGGAAGAGGTCAGTCCAAGCCACCTTGCAGTCTCCTGTGGATCATAACTCCTTTCTCCATTCTCTTCTCCTCCCAGCCAGCAACGTTTGCTTCTTTGCCAAGTGCCCGTACATGTGCAAGACGGAGTACGCGGTGTGTGGGAACCCTCACCTCCTGGAAGGGTCCCTCTCTGCCTTCCTGCCATCCCTCAACCTGGCACCACGACTCTCCATCCCAAACCCATGGATCCGGTCCTACTCGTTTGATGGAAAAGAGGAGTAAGTGGGTAAATGATGCTGCTTCCCATATCTGCATTGCAGGGAGCACGTGGGAAGGAGGATGAGCAGGGTACAGACACACAGACACACGTTGGTAGGACAAGAGGAAATGGCCTCAAGTTGGACCAAGGGCAGTTGAGATGGGATGTGAGGAAGAATTTCTTTGCTGAAAGGGTTCTGAGGCATTGGAAGGGGTTGCCCAGGGCAGTGGTGGAGTCCCCATCCCTGGAGGGATTGAAGAGTCGTGTAGACATAGTGCTGAGGGACATGGGTTAGTCGGGGACTTGTCAGTGTTGGGTTCATGGTTGGACTCCACCAGCTTAAAGGGCTTTTCCAGTCGAGGCCATTCTGGGATTTTGTACAGAATTTGTATGTCCAGGCAGGAGAAGTCCAAGGTTCAGAGGTTGCCCATAATTAGGCAAATAACCCTTAATGCCTGGGCATTGGCTGGGCTTGACTCCTACACAAGGATGGAGATTCTTCCTCTCCATCTCCACACAGGAGACCAGCTTTAGGGTGCTGGTGGGACACAGCCACAGCAAACACTGAGTGCATCTCCTTCTTCTCCTCCATGTCCTGCAGGTGGGAAGTGAATCCACTCTACTGCAACACGGTGAGGGAGATCTACCCCTACAGCAACGGCAACCGGCTGCTTAACATCGTTGACATGGCCATATTTGACTTCCTAATAGGTATGACGAAGGGGGAAATAACATCCCTTCCATTCATGTGGGGCCTTCAGCATCAGTCTGTCTGTCCCCCCACACCACAGTGTTTCTCAGAGCCATCCCTTCTGCTCCCTGGACAGTTTTGGGAGATTGCTGTCTCCCCCCAGCCAGCAGAACCCCTCCTGATATGCAGGCAAGGCTGGAGACCCCAGGCCCCCCCCATCCCCCTCCCCAGGGCGTGTCCAGCAAGATGAAAACAGCAGCTCTAAGCATCTTGGACACTTCCAGCAAGGCAACAAGTATTTCATGCAGATCTGAAAGAAAACATAGGATAGTTCATGTGCAGGAGAAACTCTGTTCCTCTGCCTTTTACCAGGGAACATGGACCGTCACCACTATGAGATGTTCACCAAGTTTGGGGACGATGGCTTCCTCTTACACCTGGACAACGCCAGAGGGTGAGGCTGTGGGAGGACGCTGGGGAGGGAGGAAGGTGTTGGGTAGGCACTAAAGCTCTGTGCTCTCTGCTTACCCCACCAGGTTTGGGCGACATTCCCATGATGAAATCTCCATCCTGGCCCCACTCTCCCAGTGTTGCATGTAAGTACCAGCTTCACCTTCCCAGATACGTTGGTGTTCCCACCATAACGGGCTGGCAGCGCTTGCTGCTGGAAGTCACCCAGGCTTGGTTCCATCTAGCAGCACAGGGAAGACCTCCTGCTAATCCCAGACACCAGAGCATGGGAATCACAAGTTATCCCTGAAATATGGATGAAGTTTTTCTATCAGTTAGAGAACTGAGCTCGGATGTGCTGCAGCCTACTACGGTGTCACACAACTGTCCTTCCTGGATCCTTTCCCATTGAAGCTAAAAGGCTTTGTAAGTGTAAAAGCTTTCACTGACAGACCAGAAGACACTGTCCATTGGATCAAACTCTTCCAAAAGGGTCTCCTAGTACTTCCAAACCCATCAACACAAGGTGCTTATCAGCCCCATTTATCTGACATGAAGCTCAGAAATCTCCATCCAAAAGCCTGGTAGAACTTGGATACAGTTAATGAGTTAATCCAACAGGACAAGAGGAAATGGCCTCAGGCTGCACCAGGGGAGATTTAGATTGGACATTAGAGGAGAAATTTCTTCACCAAAAGGATTGCCAAGTATTAGAACAGGCTGCTCAGGGAAGTGGTGGGAACCACAGCTTCTCTGGGCAACCTGGGCCAGTGTCTGACCACCTTCACAGTGAAGAATTTCTTCCTAATATCTCATCTAAACCTCCCCTCTGCCAGTTTAGAGCCATTTCCCCTGGTTCTGTCATTAACTGCCCTTAGGAAAAGTCTTCTCAGCTGATGAAGTCCCCGGGTCAAATCTTCAACAATTTGGTACAACAGCAGAGTCACAACTTCCCCGCGGGAGAGGAGCGGGGCTGGCGGCAGGATCTCCATCTCACACTCCTCTCCACGTTCTGCCTGTTTCTTATGTAACTGTTAGAGCATGAAACCAGCCATTCCCCACGGGGTCACACTATCCTGTCCTCCACCTCCAAGCCCCATCACTGCTCAGACCAGAGCAAACACAGCTGGTGTTTACCCACAGCAGCTCCTCGGTTGGTCAGCCCTTGCTTAGGAGAGCTCACACACACGCTCCTTTGCTGCCGTTCACATCTGCTCTGTATGAAGTTCTCCCTGAGAGCAGCAGCAGAACCTCGTAGCCATGCTCCAGCAGTGCTTTAAAGCCTCATTGCTGGGCTTAGCACTTGGCTAATTAATTTATTTTTTGGAGGAATATTAATGCAAACCTGGCACTGGGCAGCCAGGACAATGACCACAGTTCAAGTCACCTGTCCCCGTGCCAGCGACTGGTCACAGCACCTTTCTCCCTCACAGAATCACCCAGATTGGAAAAGAGCTTTGAGATCATCGAGTCCA
>NW_010331838.1:0-751 GCF_000700745.2 Antrostomus carolinensis
TGGATGAAATGGCTCGCCAGCTCCAGACATAGGGAGACAATCTCTCCTCCTCCCTCATCTCAGCTGCAGAGAAACTGACCCAAGAGTTCCGGGACTACATGTCTGACTTCTCTGCATGTAACAAGGTCTCAGGTGATAAACCAAACACAAAAGGAGGTTCTTCCAAGAAAGTTGCTCCAGTTTCCACTGGTCGGCTCTCCAAACAGCGTAGATGGGCTTCCAATTCCTATCTACAAGACAAATGAAGACAAAAGGGGTCCAGCCCACATGAGCTGCTCAAACTCATATGATGATGACAGGCAGTGTGATCACGATTTGAGGGGCCCTGCCTCCACCCAGGTGGAGGAGAGGGACAGCCCTTGAGGCACGTGTACGTGAGCTACAAAGAAAGCCAAATGCAAAAGGAAGTTCTTCCAAGAAAGTGTCTCCATTTTCAGTGGATGGCTGTCCAGACAGTGCAGATGGGCTTAAGATCCCTATCTACAAGACATGAATGAAGAGGGGTCCAGCCCACACAAGCTGCTTGAACTCATGTGATGATGAGCAATATGATCAAGATTTGAGGGGCCCTGCCTCCACCCAGGTGGAGGAGAGGGACAACCGAGTTTACTGGATTGTGTGGATTTGTTGGCCTGGCACATCTGACCCCCAGCAGTACAAAGCTTTAGTGGACACTGGTGCCCAATGCACCCTGATGCCCTCAGCCTGAGGGATAGAATGCATTTGTATTTCTGGAGTGACAGGAGGGTCC
>NW_010331839.1:0-19803 GCF_000700745.2 Antrostomus carolinensis
GGCAGTTCAGTCAGCGGGGTCCCTGGCGCCGAGGGGAAGGCAGCCTTCATGGCATCCACTCCTCCTCCTCCCGCTAAAACACTCATTCTCCTCGAATACGTCTGCGATACCAAATATAGACTTTGAGAGAGAAGTGCTAGCACCGATGGAAAGCTTTTTCAACGAAAGCTTCTGCTCCTTATGGTGATACATACATCTGTTTAAAGCGGGCAGCTGTAAACTGAATTTTCCTTATGTGGCTGCTGTTTTACTTTGTTCTTCGCTGCCCTGTTAAGAGCTGCAGTTTAACAGAGTGTGCTGTTCTTGACAGGGGAACTCCTGGCAAGTTTTTCTGTCTCGCAGACACTAAACTGTGCTGTGGAGAAGCATGAATGTTGTGCTTTGTTTTTTTTTTTTCCTCAAACTTACATAAAACGTTCGCTTACCTCTGAAAGATCCGTGTTGAATATCTTGAGTTTTCATTTTCAGAAGGGATTAGATTAGTGGATGCAAATGTGGAAGCATAGCTAATCTCTATGCTGAGTAAAGTGGCTAAGACTTCATGGGATGTGGGGGTTTTTTGTGCTTGGTAGCTGCTATTGTAAAATGTAGGACAAATATTTAAGGATAACTTTGAAAATAGTAGGCTGAGTCATTCTGTGAAAAATATCTAAGCTGGTATGCTAATAAGCCAGCTTCTTGGTTACTAGCAGGCTTTCTACAGTTGTGGGACTGGTCTGCAAAAGTAACACCTTCTATTTTAAGCTTCTGTGTGTGAGAAAAGCAAGCTCTTAACAATTGAATTCTTTTAAGCTTTTTTTTTAGGAGTCCAGACAGAGTTTGAATTTCAATGAAATACTGCACCTTTGTGAATCCTTTACATGATTAAATATGAATATTTGGTGCAAGGGATTTCCTGCTAACTTGTAGCTTTTTTTTTTCCCCTCACACTGTTTAACTATTTTTAGTTAAAAGTCTTTATTTTATGCTTATGGAGAATTAGAAAGTTACTGACTTACATATTTCTTTGTACATAAAGCTTGTTGCTCCTATATAGGAGATCCTAAAACCTGCTGAATCACTAATAGTTAAGCCATTTTAAGAGCTATTTTAAACGTCTTATTCTAGATATCTGAAAAGGATGTCTAGGTTTAAAAAAAACCCCTTAGTTTTGGAACAACTTTGCAATTTTAACAGTGAACATAGTATTATTTGAAGACATTTAATTATGCTGAATATCTGCATTTGTCTTCTAAAACTGCAGAAAGATAACTGGAGTTCTTCAGAAAGTTTTGTAATTTATTTTTTTTTTTTCCCCTGGTTTTCAAGCTTTTGTTTCTCTTTGTGTCTCAGTTAATTTAGCTTTAAAACTAAGGCTTTGTGGGTACTGAATGAGGCTGGGTGGGTGAGAGCAGTTCAGGAATCTATCAGAAGATAATGTCTAATAGCAAACGTGTGACCAATTTAAAGTAGCATGTGAGTTTTGAAAGGGAGCAGTCACTTTACTGGCCTTTCAGACTTAATGAAAACCTAGTTTTATGTGTAATTTTAGAGCCAAGTGGAAAGGATGTAGTGTGGTGTATTCAGAAGGTAAGGTGCAAGTAAAATTAGGATTGTGAAAGACCAAAAAACTTACTGTCCAGAGTGCCTCTATGTGAGGAGACCTATAGAAGGAGAATCATAGAAAACTGAGATGCAGATGGAAATGCAGCAGCTTAGTTGCAGTCCGTGTTTTATGACCTAAATTTTAGTGCTAGCTGCTATAGTTGTATTTGTGCTCATATTGGAGTGGTGTAAAATGGCATCAGATGGTGATCACTTTTTTTTTTTTTTTTTTGGATGGCAAGTAATAAGTGCTCAGAACTTGAGAAACTTCTTTGTAATCTTGATATTTCATTAAGTGGCTGTAGCCACACGGTAACTGATGATCTTTTGTCAAACTTAAAGTCAGTCCACGCTGATCTCTAAAACTGTGAGTTAAATGAGAAATTTGAAACTTGTTTGGACACTGCTTTTCTGACTGCCTCTACTGGTGAGTATTTTGCTGGCTTTCCAGTTTTGTATCCATCAACAGTTGCTAACTGTCTTGTGTATCAAATTATGCTGCGGATTTCTTGAAATGGAGAGCTTAATAAAAAGAGCTGAAAAATGAGGCTCAATGTGTGCACTGAATGCCATCCAGTATGCTGAAATGGATTTTTGTTTGTCATTCTCCTCAAACGTTATACAAATGAGAATGGGAAAGCACAGAGGGCATTCTTTTAATTTGGATTCTAATTAATAGTGTTGCATTGGAAAAAATGGTGCTAGAAAGATTTATAGTCTTAAGTAAAACCATAATGAAATATGCAGAGTTTACCCTGATTATGATTTCTAAATAAAATGGTACTGTCAACTGAAGGGCACTTTTTTTTCATTATGTACATTATACCCAAAGAATGGATATAAACTATTTTGCACATAATTAATGATGACAGTATTAGATATGTTATTGCAGGAAGAAGTGCTGGTCATCTTTTTAGTTTAAAACTTCTTCCTATATCTGACTGGATTTTCTATGATCAGTACAACTTGTTGTAGGTGGGTCACTAGTTCTGTCTGGCATTGGCTTAATAATACTGCTCTTGTGATGTGTAAGAGCAGATTTCAGTGAGGTGCTGTTGAACAGCATCAACTGTGCGACAGCAGAAATAGGACAGGCTGTAGGCTGATAATCTGCACAGAGGAGAAAGCCTGGGTGGGCCAATGGGTGTTTATTTTATTTAGGATTCCTTAAAGGACCTTTTTCCCAACAGCTATCAGAGCAGGAAAGTAAAAACTCTCATGTGGGAAGTCCAGTGTCTCTTTTTAACTGAATGATGCTCTGTTTAAAAATAAACAGAAAACTTATTTAATATTCTGAACTCATCCTGCTCAGTATTCCTTGGATGCAAATGACCTACCTATGTCTCCTCAAAAAATAGGAAAGCTACCTGTTGATAGGTGTGGAGTTTCTTGTTGTAGCCTGAAATAGGTTAGTGCTGAGGGACCACTCATGAATGTATATACATGATCAGAAACTTGTCTTCATACATATTGTGGGTTTGCTTGTTCAGCTCTGGCGTTTGTGCTGTAATGTTTCTGTATTAAGGCTGTTCTTACTTCTGATCAATGTCATGAGTAGTTCTGGGTTTTATTTTATAGAGGATACAGTGAGCTTGGAAAAGAGCAAGGAGAAATTATTCTGAAGATGATATACACTTACTAGCTTTAGTTTGCTAAGCTGGAATTCCAGAAATGGTTGTGTTCCAACAGCTTACCTGTGCTGTGGGACAAGAAACCGAATTAGAGTAGCAAATGCATGCCTGTCAATTGTGTTGATTTAATTGGTACAGTTTTAGCATGTTATTTTGGAAACTACTGTTGTTGCAATGTTGGCTTTCATCCATGTTAATCTCTTCCTTTTGCTCAGCTTGGGTCATAAAGTAGTAGCTACTGACAGCAGAATTAACTACTTTTCTGTGGCATCTACTAGCTCAAGGAGTCTTTCCAAGGTATTTTCTGCAGACAGAGTTAAGTTAATTGCAGGGTTCTCCTGTATTTGTGCTCAGTTCCTAGTCTGGAAGAAAGAGCTCTGCAAACTGCTTGCAGCAATTGTAGCATCAGCATCATGGGACTGATGAACACATGGGGCTCTTGAACACTCTGCTTCTCTGGGTTGTTGCACAAAGCAGCATTTAGACAGTTATTTGATAAACAGTTTGCATTAGAGTGGAATCTCTCCTAGTAATGCTCTAGCCTTCATCTCACTCTTCCTGTATCATCCATCTCTTCTGTCACGTGCTGGTTTCTGACTGTCTCCTGAAATAGACTTTCACCAGTAACTGCATCTCCTCTTAAGTAATTGTTGTGTCTGGGGTCATTCCTTCCCTGCTCTACGGATTTTCTTACAGTTTCTTATTAAAAGTAGTTTATTATTGAGCTCTTCCTGTCTGCCAGCCTCCCGCTGTCAACTGAGTATCTGAATCAAGGTATGAGAACAGATGTCACTTTGGAGCCAGAAATAGTTGAAAGAAGCTTGTAATAAAATGCAAGTTATTGTGCATAGATTTTGTTTGCTTCTTAAGCCTGAAGGACCAAGTGCTCAGGGTAGGAGATAGGAAAGTTAAGGCACTTCTTTGCAACTCTAATTCATTTTGAATACACGTTCATTATGTGATTGTTAAAGCTGATGCTCTCTGAGTGCAGAAACAGCATTTTGCCCACAAGATGTGCTTTGAGATATCAGGGTATGTGGTGATACACGTAGGGAATGTTTTACATGAACTTTCCCACATATTAGAATCCACAGTGGACATAGCAAGAAATTATTAAGCAGGGATGATAAGTGGTATTAATAGATGTCATATGGTCTTAGAGTTTGGGATTGTTTTCTCTTCCTGCTTTAGAGTTATTTTGTGGTGTAATATAAGAGGCACAATAGCAGATTCTAAAAAAATCATCCTTCTTAGTACTTTTTGTCCTTTCTGTCTGATCTGAAGTGATACTGAACACTTGCATCTGAAATTACAGACAACCACTTATTCCACTGAATTTACTCACCTTTTATTTTTCTGTCTTTTGCAACAAAGAATATTAAGGGGATGATGGGCTTTCCTGTGATGTACTTTCCAGAGCTGTTAAGGAATAACATGTCCAGAATATTCAAATATTCAGCTTTATTAGATTAGGCAAGAAATCATGATCAGGTGCCCCACTGTCCTGGGCAACCTCATGTCCCTTGTCTGCCAGTTTGCTATATAGCAACATCACAGCTGCCCCCACCACTGCTGGAAATTTCCATCTTCAAAGTTGAACAATGAAAATTATGTATAAAATTATAGGTGATTGAAGGCATTAAACTTTAATTGAGCAACGCAAAAGAAGCTATTGGAAGTTGTCTTAGATGAAGACAACGCAATCCACGCATGTCTTTACCTAGAATAATAGAAAGGTTTGGGTTGGAAGGAACCTTAAAGATCATCTAGTTCCAACCCCCTGCCATCAGCAGGGACACCTTCCACTAGACCAGGTTGCTCAAAGCCTCACCCAGCCTGGCCTTGAACACTTCCAGGCAGGGGGCATCCACAACTTCCTTGGGCAGCTTAATACCTTGTACAAGTATTGTACATGGTTGCACATGGTTCTTCTTGTCAATGCAGTGCTCGGTATCTCCAGGCAGTCCTAACTGTTGTCCTGCTCCTACATAAGATTTGACCCTCTTATTCTTAACATGGTATTTAGTCTTGCAAGGAGGAAAGCCCTAGTCTTGTCTTGACTAGGAGATAACCAGTTCATAGCAGCTAAAGCATGAAATCTTTCTCTGGAAACAAAACTTTTTAAGCCTCACCCATCAGGGAAGTGATGTTTTAGGACAGCAAAAGATGCAGTCCTGTTACACAAGGCATGGTCTAAAATTCTCTGCTTTGGGTCTTGGGGGATGCAGGAGCTTATTGATGGAAAAACTTTAATGTGGTCAAAACACTTGTTTTCCTTAACCTGTTATTGGAAACAGTGAAACCACTCTGGCTGAGACTTCCTAGGGAAAAAAAAAATATGGAAAAGTGCTTACCATGGCAATGAGTCCATGTAATGGCTTTGGCAAAGCTGCAGCTGAAAACAGTTTTACAGGAAGAGCTGGGGCTGGTTGTGTCCAGGTAGTGTTGCACCTGCATGGTTTGCAACGTTATCTTCCAAGTGAAAGCCATTATTGGCCAGCAGCTATCTAAGACAACCTGGTGTTCTCCTATGCTTGAAAGACATTACTGCTTCAGGTGTATGTATCCATGTTAGTGTCAGGTGGCCAATCTGAAGTACAGTTTATAATAGCCTTTACTAGCCACGCTTGCCAGTGCTGTCACTTTCATCTGCATCAGATAAGGAAGAATGACAACTCTGCTAATAACTTTCACACAGAACTTCCTTGATCCAGAAGGTTATTTGGTGTGATAGTGGGCTATCACAGTTGGTAAACATCTGCTTGATGTAAGGTTGAAGGCTTTGGACAATATAATCTCAACTTCCAAGTGTCCTGAGAACCCCCTGATTTGGAGATACTGAGTTTACAGCATTGTGTGCTTGAGTAACGGTAGACATGGAAGATGTGACAGTATCTTCCGAGCCACGAAGATGATGAAGGGAGTGGAGCATCTCCCTGATGAGGAAAGGCTGAGGGAGCTGGGGCTCTTTAGCTTGGAGAAGAGGAGACTGAGGGGAGACCTAATTAATGTTTACAACTATGTTAAGGGCAAATGTCATGAGGATGGAGCCAGGCTCTTCTCAGTGATGCCCAATGATAGGACAAGGGGCAATGAGTGTAAGCTGGAACACAGGAGGTTCCGCTTAAACTTGAGAAAAAACTTCTTTACAGTGAGGGTGCCGGAGCCCTGGGACAGGCTGCCCAGGGAGGTTGTGGAGTCTCCTTCTCTGGAGACATTCAAGACCTGCCTGGACGCCTTTCTATGTGATCTCATTTAGGTTCCTGCTCTGGCAGGGGGATTGGACTGGATGATCTTTCGAGGTCCCTTCCAATCCCCAACATTCTGTGATTCTGTGATCTGACAGATGTTGCCTTATAGATGACTACAAGGTTCTGTTACTTGCCTGTGATGGCTTTGCTGAGCATTAGCAAAGTAGGTTGAGTAGGTTGACTATAGAGTTCTTTCCTCAAGAAACTTCCTAGGTGGTGGTGTGCAGTGTTCTCTCTGATAGACCTCTCCAATGCACTGCCTATGCAGGGAGGATAGTGTAGATGAAACAATATTATTGTTTTGGTAGTTTGATAACCTCAACTGTTAAATTTGACTGTTGTGGTCATCAGTGTGCTCTTGGAAAACTTTGTGCCTTGGGGCGTAACTGAGTTCTAAATGAGGGTGACTTGGTTGAAGCTGAAGTAATGCCAGTTTGACAGGAATGATAGTGGAATGTTTGCATAAGTTGGCTCAATCTAGCTGTTGCTAAACAATCGTAAGAGATGTTTCTCCTTATTAATCATCTGCAACAGATGTGACTGTCCTTTAAGATAGACATTTTGTAATGCGTGCTGTGTTTTTGATAACTTGAGGGTGGATGATCACAGGGCTTTTGTCTCCATACTGAGACTGTTTGCCTTTGCATGCGTGTTGTGATGGGCTTTACTGTGGCTCTTCTATGAGTAGAGAAGACTGACAAAAGGAAAATCTGGGAGTTTAGGGGGAAATCCTTCAGTGGAAGGGTTGCACCAATGACTGGTATTAACATAGAGCCAAAGCAGCTTAATACAAAGACAAGCATAGCTACGTTAGAGCAAAGTTAAATTTGACATTTAAGTGTCCAGCTTGGCATCTAGACTGAGCTTTGGAAAGCTTAAATAACCCAATCCTTCTAAGAGTGAAGAGTGAGCGACACCTAAGAGGTTTTCCAGTGTGATATGGGTGTCTTCACGGTAGCTTTGGAATACCATCTGAATAAATCTAACTTGGTTTTAGATTCTTTCCTCCTCAGCTGAATTTTATATGGATTTTGCTGGTTTATGTGAACCAGTTTGGTGAAGAATCCTATTGTTAGTTAAACTGTACCAGTTTTGACTGTGGCAGAAATTAAATGACACTCCTACGTTTTGTCTAAAAGCAGTTTTCATATGCTGTAGAGCAGTGGTTTTATTTGTGATGTGACTTTTTTTAGCTTTTTTTGGAGTGTTTTCTGTTGTTGTTGGGTTTTTTGACAATAGTATTTTGCTTTTCTCTGTGCATTGTGACTGAGTATTTAGTTCTGACACTTGGGCATTTTCAGAAACAGAATACATTTTTCTTTTTTTCTACCATTCCTTTAGACTTGGTATTCTCTGCTGCTGCTCACATTTGTTTGATGAATTTCTACTGATGCAAAGACACAGAGAAAGAAGGTACCTGAGGTGCTGGAGAAGGGAGCAAACTGGGATAAAGACAGAAAAGGGCCATTTATGATACAAGCAATATGGAACTTGCATTAAAGAAGGAAACTATAACGCTTTGCTCATTTACGTTAGTAGAAGGAAAGCCAAAAAGGGATGGGGGTGTGAGAACAGTGTATGTATGAAAACATCTTGTGAGGGGTGGGCAGGGGCTAAACAACAAGGAGGAAAATGAGCTGAAGAGCAACATTAGCACAAGAACAAATGGATATAAACTCTTCCTATATAAGCTTTGAAATAGTGTTCTAAGTTCCAGCATAGTTGCTATAGGAGTGAGTTTTGTAGGATAGACTTGTAATGCTTTGAATCACTTCAGGATGGAGTGAAAGGGATTGTGTGGTTGCCTTTAATAAAGGACTCTAAATGCCATAGTGCAGAAGGTGAGTGCTTTGCTCTGCTTTGATTTACACAAGCAGTTGCAGGTATCTGGTGCCATGGTCTTACTTGAGCTCCCTAGTATTTTTGAGTTAGTTCCTTTTAAAACAAACAAACAAAAAAACCAACCCAGTGGTGCTCGGTGTGGACATCATGTGAGTTCAAAGGAAGATCAGCTTTGGGTGAATTTGCAGTTTATCTGTGGTATAGAGAAGGAATCAGTAGCACTTCTAAACTAGGTTCCAGAAAACTGTCCCTGAATATCCTGTACTGTGTGTGTGTCGGATCTCACCTGCTTTAGTTAGGGAACTGCTCATTCTCTTCCTGCATAGCTTCAAGCTACACCTGCCATTAGGTAGGTCTCTCGAGTGGTATATGGAAACAGAACGCTTCCTCATGTGTTGCAGTGTGCATACAGGTTCATAAATTGTAATAAGAACTAGCAGTAATAGCTATTTAGAGAAATGTTGGCATGCATAAGGAGGGAAGGAAAAGAAATATGTCAGGGGAGACCAGAGAGAAATGAAAATGCAAATCCTGAATTATTAAAAACTTCAAGTTAAGATACTGTAAGTAGTCATTCAGAATTGGAGACCAACAGTTTATTAGACCTAACAAAACTGTTTCTCCAGCAAACAGTCCAAAGTCCTTAAGATTGAAGCCTAAAAATTCATTTGTTCCTTAAAGCATTAAGTAAATGATGCTTTGAGATTAGATTGATAGTATTAAGTGGAAAGTTTAAAAATGAGATACTTGCCTTTTTCAGTAAGGATACGACTATTTAATCATTTTGAAAATGCTTGTCTTGTGAGTAATACTTTGGTTAAACTGCTTGTTCAGGTTTGATCTTAAACTAATTCCTAAAAGGCTTCAATGGCTATTTGTTTTCTAAACTGGGTGCAAACTGTGTGTAGTAGGACTTACTCTTGCTTTAAAGAAATAGCAGAAGTTCAGATAGTTTACCAGTTTTCCAATATAGATGATACAGGCTAGTTTATTGTTTCATTAATCACATACCTGAATCCTTCCTTGAATTCAGCTTTCTGGTGTATGATTCCTGATACTAATATTCAGAGGCTTAATACCATTTTTAGTTTCTTGTGTTTTGTGGCCTGCATCTCGCAATCTTGAAGAGCACACCTGCATCCCAGAGAGGCGGCATCTGAAATGAGATCTTTGTTTGGGATGCTTAGGGAAAAACCATAGTGCTTGTTGTCAAGGGAAGATCTTGAAAATGTTTTAGAAAATTCTTCAGGTCAACTTACTCTTTATTGTGGTGAAAATCTTAGAAGCATTAGTAGGTTGCAAGCTGAAGTTGCTACCTTTATTCCCAAAACCACAGTGATGTAGCTTTCCTCAAAGTACAAATCTTTAACTTTGACCAAAAGTTGATTTAAGTGATAATGGGCAGTTTCAAAAGTATTCTGTTGGTCTTCTGATACTGTTTACCAGTTAGTCCCTAAACAAGGCAACTCTTGCTTGTAAACAAATAAGTTTCTCTGCCTGCCTGGACAAGAAACATCAGAGTTACTATGATTAGCTCTGGAATGTGAAGTTTCTTAAGCTGCTCATCACTTTTTTTTGTCTGCCTCAAATCTCACGTGATTATTTGCTTGTCCATACTGCAGTAAAAAGAGCTGCAGTAAAAAAGATCTGTTAACTTCTCAGCCCATTTACCAGGACTTGCTAACTCCAAAAATTAGAAACAAAATTCAGTGCAGGATTTTGAAGTGTGCTGTGAATGCAAGGAAGGTTGAAAACACAATCTGAATCTCTCATTACTTGTATTAGTTGTCTCTTGGAAGTCTTAGCTACTCCTGAAGTTTGAAGAAGTGGAGATACTGAAGCCTCAAAACCTGAAAAGTGGATCTTTTGAAGTGTTCTCAGGAACTAATAGCCTTTTTTGTTCTTCACTAAAGCAGGATGTGCATATGCAGTTGTGGACTCTTGTCTCATTCCATGTTTAGGACCTTTAAGGAAGGAGACTGTACAGTGTGCTAAGACTGCTTGTTCTGTCTAACTAGCTTCTGTACTATGTGAATAGCTTTCTAGCAGCTGGAGTGTTGGGTTGGGTTTTTTGTTTGTTTGGTTGTTATTTCATTTAAGCAAATTGTGCCTTTTCTTCCCTACTTTTGCTATAGCAAATGAAATAGATCACAGGGTAGTTCCTTCTCAGTAGTAGTGTTATTTAGTCACTCCTCTGATTTGCGCTCATCCAACTGAGTGTTCCTTTCCAATTCTGGTGTTCTCTGAAATATCATATTAACTCCAAACCACTTATGAATTCAGTTTGAAGATCCTGGGAGGTTTAAAGTCTTGCGGCCATTTCTGGCTCTTTCTGCAAACTCTTTGAAGCATGTTCTGTTCCTGGTTTGATCATCACGAAGGAGAATGATGAATAAAATGAAGCCCCCATCGGCTGAGACTCTCTTGCAATGTTTTCCCTGTGAAATATCAAGCTACTGGTAAAAGCTCTTCCAGAGTAACTTGTAGAAAACTAAAGAGTGGTCAGGATGTCCTTTGTCACTGAAGCCTCTTTTCCTTTCCCTGTTCCTCCAATAGTTCTTGGACATGGTGATCAATTTCAGCTTAACTTCTCAGAAATCAAGGTTTCAAACCACACCTCAGTTCTGTAAAGTTTTATGAAAGTGGGAAGAGAGTGTCCTTCTTAAACTCATCTGAGGAGAAGAACTGTAGTATGAACTTGCATGCAGTTCTGCACTAGCTGTTTCACATATGATGGACCTTGCAAATGTTCCAGCTTTGAGATGAGTTTGAAATGGAGCCTGTGTCTTCTTAAAAACCAGTTGTCATCCTGCCTTGCAAACTCACTGAGGAAAAAAGAAGACATCTTACTAGTTTTAGTGCAGCTGGGATTGCTTGTTATGCAGCTGCCTTGTGGTGATCCTTTTCCATGTGTAGTAGTGTCCAAGCTTGTTTTGAAATGAGTGTCTCAAGTGTACTGTGATTTTTTTTTAATTTATTTTTTATTTTGCATCCACCCTCTTTTTCAAGCACTTGATCACTTTATCCTGAGTAAAAACTGATCAGACTGAACTGTTCTTGGCACAACCACATTGGCTTTCTTCCTTGCTTTTGATGAGCTGCTTTTGTAGGTACTTACAAGTGACTTAATGACTTGCTTTGGTACATACCTAAGAATTCTGACAGATTTTGGATTTGTTTGGCTCTCTTTTTGACTGGTACTGTATCTTCTCCTTCATGAACCTGCAGAGTTCAGGAATGGTTGTTTTTAACTAGAGTGACTCCTGTTCAGACATGTAATAACCTGCTGTTTCTGCATCAATCAACTCCTTGTGACAAGGTAGAAAACATCTCCATTACCTTAATGATCTAAAGTGGCTGAACAGTTGCACAAACTCTGGAATTCAAAAGACATACTAAAAAGTGTGCAAAAAAAAAAAGAAAAAGGTATAGATGCAAGCAGTGCTGAATGTTATGTTCAAAAGTGTCTTAAACAATTATGAATATAATTCTTGAACTGGAGCGTTTGAAGATGTGTTATGGTTTCTTTTAGCTTGTCACTATTATTAGAAATTATAACCTTTTTCTGGAGACTCAAGCAACAAGACAGTGTGCACTTCTCTATTAATTTTTGTTTACCTGTTAATGTACCTATTTTTCCCTCTCATTTTGTGTACCTCTAGACCCTCTTCCTGCTCATAGGATGAGATACAATTAGCAGGATAGTTTGTTTACTCTCATATTGCCCGAGTGCTCACACTTCTTTAAAATCCTATTCTTCCTGTCATGTCATGTATTCATGCTGTAATATATCATTGAATTAATCTTGGATCACTGAAGAAGCTTCTGATACTGATCTGTAGATACACTTCCTATGACTTCTTTGTATCAGAGTATCTTACATCTGTAAACTTACTATGATCTTTTCTCAGCTGCCAGCTCTTGCATTCCTACAGATTGGGGGTGGGAAATCTTCAATCTTCAGCATCCATATCGTATAGCCTGTGGCTGCATGAATACTACTACTGTGTAACTTTTATGTGTGGTATGCCAGCATATTTTACAGCTTTCAGAAAGAAGAAAAAAAAAAATCTTGTGTCTGTCACTACATCCTCTCTTTTTTCATTCCTTGCATTTAAAATCCTTTCAGTTTGTGATGGAATAGTTGACTCCTATCACTGTTGTCATGTTACTTCCTATGCATTACACTTTAAACCAGTTTGTTTTTTTCCCCCCCCTTTAAAATTGGAAGTAGTCCTATGCTAGACTTGCTTGCCATCTCTGCAGCAAAGTTGTGCCAAGGATGTTCTAAAAACTTAATGATGGTTTATCTCCTGCCACTTAGAGTAGGCAACCTTGTAACCATCTCTTCCCACTTTTTTCTTCATTTTTTACTTCAGTCTCATCCTGTGACTGATTATGTGGATGGTTATTTTGGTGGTGTTTGTGTTTTGTGGTTTTTTGTTTTTTTTTTCCTGAGAAAAGTTTCCTCTTGAATAAACAGAAATCAAATGATACAATACAGCATTACTTCTTTTTTCTGTGCTTACCCTTCTTAAACTATGTAAGTATTCTTCTCCTACCAAGTCTGACATTGATTCAGCTTACGGTGTCTTGTTTCCTGTCCACTGTTTTTGGTGTTCTTGGCTCTTTAGCAGACAGCTCAGCAGACTGAAAAGTCATGCTGTCTTACTGCATTGTTCTGTGACAACATTGCAGTTCCTTGGTCAGCTCTCCCAGTCCCTCAGTTCCCATGCTTTTCACAGGATCTACCATGTGTATTTTAATTTGTCTGTGTGACATTCAAACCTATCTAAAAATCTAACAAATTAGTCGTATTTCTCTTACAGAAGGTAGGTTGAAGTAAAGCTGTTGCTTGTGCTTGCAGCATCATACTGTACACAGTGTAGTACTGGATTTCTTTTCAGAATCTGTTTCTATCTGTCTCTTGGGTGAGGAATGCTGATAAAATCCTACCTGAACACTTCATTCCTGGAATGTTGTTCTTGAAACCCCACTTCTTCATTCAGATGCCTCCATTTCCCTTAAAAAGTCATGTTTTGGGGGTTGTTGGTGAGCTTGTAGAGACATCTGAGGAATAGTTTGTGGTTCTTGCTATGTAGGGTCGCTGGTGCTACTGGAATGGATCAACTATCTCCATTCTGGATGTTTTTTCAGATCTATTAGAGGTGATGTGTTAATGACTTAGGCTACAACTGCTGCTGTCTCCTGTATTGTGGAAGTTGTGGTAGAGGTTATCAAGGATATTAAGGAACTAATTCAGTAAGTTCAGACTGGAAGTGAACAGAAACTTCATAGCCAGTTTTGGTGGCAACTTTCAGTTAAAAATGCAGGCAGAAGAACAATTTCCAAAGTTAATGATGTCTTTTACCTATTGTATACTCCAGCAAGGGTTATCTGTAACAGTAGGGAGAGAGGGTAACTCCTGCTGGCTTGTTCAAGTGATTAGTCACCCTGGTGTCTTCTGGCACCATTTGGCATAGCTAAGCTGGTCTGATGGCGAGCTGCCACAGCAAGGCTGGTATCCTTGCACTGTATAGCTTCTAGTGTAAGGAAAGGGCAGGAATACTCTTCTTGCCACTTGGCTAGATATGGGAGCTGAAGAGACCTAAAACTGGCACTCTCAGGAAGCTGATAACTTGTGACTAATTTAGTTTTTCCAGCCGACTTGTGTAACAGTTTTGTATAAATCCAGAAGCAGTTTGAGGGAGGGAATGGAACCAGGCAGCGAGTGCAAAGGGATCAGTGGCTGCTGCTGCTTACGCTGCTGTGGAGCCACAGCTTCAGACCTGGCCTTTGAAAAGCAAGAGTTACTCTGTATTTGCTACAGGAGTGTTGGCTAGGGATGTGAAAAATTTATCTTCTAAATTACAGCTTAAGCCAGATGTACGTGAACGACTCTCCAATTCCTGTTTTCACTGTGATGATATGTGTTTGTCTAAGTTGCTTTTTTATTTTTATGCCAACAAAAGACTTAATTATTTTACTTGATTACACGATATAACAGAGAATAGTGTAGAGTGTGTTTGTTGGTATACCTCTCTTAGAAAAGATTATCAGTATAATTATACCAATAAACTTCACCTATTGTATTGCTGTTGGATCAGTTCTGTAGTAAACATTAGGATGAAAAATATCTTGTCTCTAACTGTAACACTTCAATTCTCTACCATCTGAAATAGGATATTTGGCATATTACTTGACTTTTTTAAAATAAGGGTGTGACTTGGAGTAAGCTGAAATACAGATATATATGCCTGCAGTAACTGAAAAGGGTTTTTTTCTAGTAACTAGTTTATTTAATACATGTGAGAATATCACAAAAGCACGTTTCTACTCCTTTCCCCATTTCCTTTTATCCACCATCTGCACTGGCTGAGGGGAGGTGGTTGTGCTAATAGCAGTCAAGCTGAACAGTCTAGTGCTGGGTTCTGGGAGTGCTTATCTCCTGCTGCTGTCAGAAAACTCTTAGCTTTTAAAGTTGTACAGTTTCCCAGACAGATTCTAATTAAAAATCAAGAGAGGATGGTGGAATTATTGTGTATGCATCTCGTTTCTGTTTTCCTAGTTGTTTACCTAGCTAGACAATTAGCTGAGCATATTTTTTTACATACTGCTATCAGCTGTTTTTTCCATGCTTTTTAAAGAGCTTTTAAAATTTGTTAGTTAATTTCGTAGTAAACTTAGAATTGTCAGTTAAACACACAGTTGTTTAAGTCCATAATAAGGTTTCTTTGTGTTCCTCAAATGTTTGAGAACCACTAGAGCTACCAGCTCTTAATCTAATCATGAGAAGCAGGGGTGCTATAGAGAGTATTCTTATAGCTGCAGCAGCATGATTGTGGTCTGTGGTGGAATTAACCCCTTAAAGCTGATGAGAGAAAACACTGTCTTCCTGTCAAATGCTCCTGGAACCACAGACTAAACTTGAAATGTGACTGGATACCATTGCAGAAAAACAAGAAGCATAATATAGTTATAATAGGAAATATAATAGAAGAGGTCATGATTTTGCATTGTTGAAATTAAGAAGCACGTATGGGCCAGGATCTTGTTGTTGTTGGACCAGTCCAGTTTGAATATAGCAGAGAAATACAGCCTGTGGTTTGCAGTAAACACTTCTGAGGAACTTTCTGTAAGTTTTCCTGTCGCAGTATTTGGAAGCTTTTCAGTATGTGTTGACCATATGTGTTACTGCACGTTCCTGTTCTCCATCTGCAGGCACTTCTTTTTTTCTCTTCTATTTCTTCTTTTGAAGCCCTTGAAATTTTGAGGGGAAATCTACAGCAGAAAAGCGCCCTGCAGGGTGGCAAGAGTAGAACTGAAGGTATCTGTTCAGTAGATCTCTGAGGAAACAGCTTCAGTAATGCTGCAGAAGTTTCCCTTTCATTTGTGAGGAGTATTCAGGTGATAGTTCTACCCTAGAGCTCTCTAAATAGGCAGTTATACTTAATACCAAGTCCCACTGCAAGCTCTGAGTCAGTATTGCTGAGCAGTTAATCCGTTACAAAAATGTCACAGCTTTTGTTTTGTTTTGTTTTGTTTTTTTTAATAATATTTGCCACCTGAAATAAAAAGTTAAAACATGTCTCATGTTACATTGAAAAGTAGGAGAAAGCAAGGCAATAAAAATCATTTGATCTTAAGTGAATAAGATTGGGGAGTAGAGTGTCAGAAATGCAAATAGATTGATCTTCCACTCTTTAAAGGATCTTTACCTGTAGGAATAAATTGCTGATGCAGAGGCTTTACTCTGTAAAAGGCTGTATGACGGGGCTCCCAGCTGCAGGTGGTAAAGTGTCAAAAAATCTTACAACCTTTCAGGTTACTTCTGTTTGTGCTCTATTAAAAATTGCAGAAAACAGCACTGGGGATTTGGATTTTTTTCACCTTCATCTGTGACGTGGGGAGAGGGGGTGAACATGGCAAATGTCCACTTGCAAATAACTTTCAGGTGAACCTTCAAGGAAAAGCTTTCATGAGTGAACACCCACATGGAAATACACATTAAACTACTTATTAGTGGACTATTCTCCTCCCCTGATCCTGCTCGAGATTAAGATGCCTCCTGCTGGGATCTGCTCTGCCTGTGAGGCCGTTACCTTCCAGATCATGAGCTGTAGAGAGCAGAGGTTTGGCTGGAGGCAGTGTCTTAAGTCTTGGTCCAGACCTAAGCTAAGCTCCAGCGAATGTACTCAGTCAGGCTTATCTGCAACTGCCTTTGCCATGTCAGGACAACTGTAATCATCTAAAGCCTTTCCATCTTCCCCCTCCTTGCAAGAGTCATTGCAGAAACAATATGGGAAAGGCAGACAGCAGGCACCTGACCAAGGGAGAAGGAATACAGTCAAGGACAGATGGTGCTTAGCACAGTTATGATGCCATTTCAGCTCACAAGGAGAAGGAGGACTCGCTTAGGAAGTGCCTGATCTAAGAAGCTGGGCTGTAGCATGTAGTCCTTCTCGTCTGTGGCCCATCAGTGTCACACAGCTTAGGACATCTTAAGCATTAAATTAATGTAACTGGGGCTTCTGCAAATGAGGCTTCTTGTGCAAATCTAGTTTTGGATAGCTCAGTCACCTCCTCAAGCAGGAGCAGAGATTTTGGCATCTCTTGTTCATGTAGTGCACCATTGTCATGTCAACACCTGGATGGTTTACTTCATGGTGAAAGAGTGGCCGGTATATATTCGTAACTCCTGCGTGTTGGGTGGGTGATCTCCTGTGCTGCAGATCAGAGACTGAGGTTTTAATTCAAACTGAAAGGCACCTGGTCTTGTTCATCTGAAGGCAGCACTGCTTTGCAAGTACTAGGTAAGACTGCAGAAGCTTAATAGTAGCCAGAAAAGATGAGCAGTTATCAGAAAAACAAATAAGACTGGAACTAGAAAATAAATAGGTAATAAAGTAGAAATATCCTAATGGAGATGAGGGTGTTTATATTTGATTATTTATTTGTATTTGCAGCATGGTGGTTGGATACAACCGAAAGCAGTGAGTTTGTCCTCTGGAAGGTGAGAGGAACTGTAAAGAAGACTATGCCCTGTCTGCTTGTGCTGTGTGGGAAAGATGGGTGTGAGTGCACCCCTGAGATGTGCCAAGTCTTCAGCTTGAGAGACCTTTTCTCCTTTGAGCAGCTGTATATACATAATGTACATGCAATACCTGTACAAAGAGTTGGGCTGCGGCATCTGTTTCGTAATCCCAAGTCGTTGAAGGTTTCAGAAAGTCTTACATATCCTTTCCAACAGAGGTTTGATGAAGTCATGTAGGACATAGTTAGATCAGTGCAGCTTGTGTTTTGCATGTTTAGTTGGTAACTAATAAAGTGGTGCATTATACTTATTTATAGTGTACGGATCTTCTGTAGAAATAAACCTCAGTTCCAGCTGGACAATTGGATCTTTGTTCAAATCCTGCTAGAGTTTCCTAACTGTTTATGTCTGTGTTAAACAGTGCTCACAGATAGCTGTCTCCTGCTTCTGAATATTTCTAATCCTAACTTTGCCTTGTCAATCTGGGAAGCAGTTGCTTTGTGGTGCTTCTTCTGAGTTGGAAGACAACGTAGGCTGAGATAGCACCTAACTGATGCCACACACCCTAAGTGGGTGAGGATGGTTGGGGTCCAGTTGAAATTATGTGTTTGGAGAGCAGGAGTGTGTGACGAGTGAGAGGAGAGTTTCCAGGCCACCTTCACTGTCCTGGTCAATAGTTCTTAACTGTGGCTGCCATTACATTTGGCAACATGTTCTGCTTTGCAGTTACTGCGCTGGCTGTTGTAATACATTAAGTTTGCATAATTGTTGGAAAGTTGGCAAGACTGTATTGATCAATGATGTGCTCTGAGTGTTTTGTTGGGTTTTTTTTAGCTAAAAATAGTTGGTTATTTTGTAGTTTATCAACTATTTTAGGTGTTACTAGGCTTGTTTCTACCTGTAGTGTACTTAATTGCATCTTAAGTCACATTGTTAAGGCTCCAGATTCAATAGGAAGCACAGATTCAGAATTAGAATAGTAACTTCCCATATGCTCATAGTGGTTTCTGGATACTTGAGGAAGGTTTTGGAGAACCTCTTGTTTCAGTCAGCATGGGGAACAGACTTGGCCTGCAGGTGATTCAGAACTGTTGGGTCACTGTCTTACTCGCTGCAGCAATTGGAATGTATCTAATGAAAGATGTAGGGGACTAAAATTGGAAGAAATTAGTTTCATCGGCTGTTTTTGTAGCGCTGGGGAAAGATGTGACAGTGCAGTGTGTCTGTAATGATCACTGATCATGTTAGTAGTGGGTCTTATTTACTGGTGATTTGACTTAACCATTTCAAGTGCAGTTCTCATTGTGTGCTGTCCCATCCAGAAAGTGGATATTAAAGTGAATAAGGACTTTGATACTGCACAGAGGGACTAAGTTTATGGTTGTAGAAGCAACCTGAACTTCTTAAAGACCAGAGTTCTTAGTGTATAATCTAAATGTTCTTATGATATTGTTTTGAAGGCTTAGAGTCTTGTTCCCTCCCTGCTTCTAGTTTGTGTATTTTAAAAAACCAAACAACAACAAACCAAAAAACCCCAACAACTCACTTTGTTGCAGGGTCATTAAGTTAATTTTTTACAGACAGTAGATGTTTATATTATTGCAGAAGTTGGAGGATGATAAGATGTTGGTGTATTATGGAATTGTATAAAGGTTTCTCTGTCCCAAACTACCCTTTTTAACCACTTCTGTACCTGCCCTTGACAAGTCAGTTCTAGTTCACCTTTGGAATTATTTCATAAAGGTTGCTTCCCACCAGCGTTGTCCAAGTCTGTCTGCCTAGTCCTTTCCCTATCAGTTTGCTCACGTGGTTTCCTAATCTCTTACCAATTTTTCTTAGGTCCTTCTATTTTCACTTCTGGTCCTGAGCTTTATATGAACATAAATCCAACAAATTATTTTCTTCTGCTTCCTCATAATTGGACTCTCTTCTGTATTCCTGTGGAACTTCCATTTCATGTTGCTTGTGTTTCAGTGGGGAAAAGGCTTTTTGCTTTTTGCTCTTTTTTTTCTTAAATAATGAGAGTTGGAAATGAATGACTTGATAATACCTAGAATAGACTGCCTGTACCCTAGGGTAGCTATGTGAAAAGTGGATTGGACAGAGATTATATTGGAGAAATGCTAATTTAAGGAGCTTGAGTTAAGCCTGACACTACTCAAGTTTCAAACTGGCTTCATCTGTACATAACTAGAGTTCAGATGCATATTGCAGCAGTTTGTTGTTAGAAAAGCAAGAGGTTTTTTTTAAAAAAAAGAACTCTTCAGTGCAGAAGTCCTTTCTCATCAAGGAAGAACAACGCATTTTGTCTTTGTTCTGTTTAAGGAAAGATGAGTCTGAAATGCAGAGTACAAAATTAAGGCTGTCTGTCCAGATCTGAAAGTGTGAATTTGAGTTTTGCTTTAGGGTTGTCGTGAAGGTCATTCATTAGGGTAATGAATGGCTTGAGACAAACTCCGAA
>NW_010331840.1:0-976 GCF_000700745.2 Antrostomus carolinensis
GGGGGGGGGTGAGTGGTGTATGTACACGTGTGTGCTCGTGGGTGTTTCCCTGTGCCTAGGTGTGTTGGGAAGGGCATGTCTGTCTTCTCCAGGGTGTTTGTGTGCGTGTTTATGGTACTGCAAAGGTTTGGTGGTGTAGCCCAGCCTTCCCCAGAGGCCTTGGGACAAGCTCCCTACCCAGGACTAGATGTCATGGCCAAGTGTAGCTGAGCCCAGGGATGGAAGGGGCCTCCTGCACCCAGTGACATTCTCCATTGCTAATGTCTCGGAGGGCCATCTCTCATTAAGAAAGGTCATGGACCTGGCATCTTCTCCCCTTGTACTCACTGTCCACATCCCATCAGGACTGCCACTCTTGCTGGCAAGCTGGCTCTGGTGTCAGAGTCCCCTGTACTGTTATTTGTGCCATTAGGGCAGCAACACTCTGAAAAGGAGCTCAGCTTTGAAGAGCTGGCAATGCAAAGACATCCCCAGCACCAGGAGGGATCCCAGCTGCAGTAAGAGGGCATTGCCTGTATTTAAGAAGGTGTCCCCAGGCAATCGTGCAAGAGGAAAGCAGTCACTACCTTGCTAGGATAGGGCAAGCTGAGATGCTGGCTGCTCCCAGCAAGCTGGGAACCTTGCCTGAAAGCTTCAGGGGACCTGTGAGGCTGCTGGGGCTGGTTCTCCATCAGCTTGGTGCCTTCTGAAGGGGCAGAAGGACAGCCTCAGCCCCATTTCCAGCCCCTGCCAACACCAGAGGGATGCTGGAGGGCTGGGGATGAAGCATAAGCTCAGCTTATATCCCTGGGGAGATAGCATTTCCTTCTTCCTGGGATTCCCAAATTAAATCCAAGGTGGATGCTTCACCGGTGGGGGGGTAGACAGGATGCCAACCCCTCTCTGTCCCCCGTTGCAGGCGGGAGCGGCGGCGGCGGCACCACATGTCGGTGTGGGAGCAGCGCACCAGCCAGCTGCGCCGGCACATGCAGATGTC
>NW_010331841.1:0-902 GCF_000700745.2 Antrostomus carolinensis
TCCTGCTGTCCACCAGGACTCCCAGATCCTTAATTTTAAAGGTTTCACCTAATTTCTATTGCAATGTTAACATAAGAGGGTTCTTTAAAAACCAATATAAATAAAAAATGTGGTGGAAAAAAGTTAATTGATCAAACTTATGAAAAATCGACGTGATTATGTCACTAAATCCAAGTGATAATAAAATAATTAAGAGTTCTGGCATTCTCACAGGCACTAAACAGTTTGCTAAGTGCCAACAGGTCAACATTGCTAAAGGTCTGTGAACATATACATACCTCTGTTAACGTATAGGCCTCCTCTGCTGTGCATTCAGCTTTCACTGTAGGGTTACTTAGTGCAAATATTATGGGTCGTTCATTGATAGAAGCCATTGCTTTGATCACATCCTGAGAGAAGAGTCGTCCAGCTCCTGCAACTCCTGAAATAAATGGCAATATATCAAAATAGAATCAATGTGGACTGTCTCAGGGCAGATGGCAGTGACTGGAGATGAAGTTCATGTCTTAAAAGCAAGAGTTTTGATGCTGTCTCCCATAGTATCCTCTTATTTAAGCTTAGGAAGTGTGGGTTAGATGAGTGGACAGTGAGGTGGGTGAAGAACTGGCTCGATGGCAGAGCTCAGAGGGGTTCAATCAGCATTACAGAGTCTAGTTGGAGGCCTGTGGTCAGTGGTGTTCCTCAAGGGTCAGTACTTGGTTCAGTCCTGTTCAATATCTTCATCAGTGACTTGGATGAGGGGACTGAGTGGACCCTCACCCAGTTTGCTGATGACACTAAACTGGGAGGAATAGCTGATCCACTGGAAGGCTGTGCTGCCATCCAGTGAGATCTGGCCAGGCTGGAGAGCTGGGCCCAGAGGAAACTCATAAAGTTCCATAAGGGCAAGTGTAGGGTCCTGC
>NW_010331842.1:0-948 GCF_000700745.2 Antrostomus carolinensis
GCCCCGGCGCAGGCGCCAGTCGGGTTAACTTTATCAGAAGCCCAAGAGCCGTGGAGGCGTGAAAGAAGAAATTAGCCTAACAATGTTTCATTTACAGCGAGAGAAACGATTTGTTAGCCGCCGATTGTTTCTGAATATTATCAGAGCCTTTTTAATTGTGCTGGAACTGAAATTAGCAGAATTAGAATAAATTGCCTTCCCTTCTCCGGCAGCCTCTTTATTCACGCTCATTGTTGTCTGCTTTGTATAGATTATGGGCTCTTTGTTCTCCCGCTGTAAATATACATGCCTGGAGTCACAGAGAGCAGCTGAGGTCTGCACAGGGTTTGTCACCGCGCCGTTCCCCCTGCCCGCCTGCCGGAATCGCCAAAGCCATGCCGGACGGGACACCGGGCAGCCCCCGGCGCGGCTTCGTGTGGCGCGAGCCATGTGTGCCGAGCGTTGTTTCCTTCTTGGATGCTCCAGTTTTTCCTTGGTTGCTCCATTTTTTCCTTGGTCGCTCCATCTCTTTCTTGGTCTCTCTATTTTTTTCTTGGTTGCTCCATTTTTTTCTTGGTTGCTCCATTTTTTTCTTGGTTGCTCCATTTTTTTCTTGGTTGCTCCATCTCTTCCTTGGATGCTCCATCTCTTTCTTGGATGCTCCATTTCTTTCTTGGTTGCTCTCTTTCTTCCTTGGTAGCTCCATCTCTTTCTTGGTTGCCCCATTTCTTTCTTGGTTGCTTTATTTCCTTCTTGGTTTGGGTGCGGATGAGGATGAGCATGCTGCGTCGCCATGGCAATGGCAGAGTGGGCTGGCAGGGCTGTTCTGGGGGGGTGGGCTGCTGGAGTGTCACACCCCCCCCCATTTGCACCCTCCATGCACCCCGTTTGGACGCCCTGTCCCCAGTGCAGTGTCACCCTTTGTTGGGGTGGTGGGGGCTGTTTTGTGGGTCCTGGAGACCATGGGGG
>NW_010331843.1:0-16702 GCF_000700745.2 Antrostomus carolinensis
TGTGATTCTGTGATATTACTGCATATGACTGAGTGGCTTCATTACTAATGATGTCTCTGAAGATTTTGGTTTGGCACAGTCTTGGTGAAAGTTTAAATATACTGACTGTCTGTAATCCATATTAATTTTGGCTGTCATTTTGAATGGATGCCCTAGGAAAGAATGGAGGGGTTTAGTAGTTTGTATGCTAATATATAACCTAAGAGTTAACATGTTCATTTCCTTTTTCACCCATGTCTTGTGTGTGTATCACCATGGACATGGTACTTGCTCCACCAGTGTTCTTCCAACACTACTTCTACATATTACAGAGGCACCATGTGGCTCAATTGCATTGGATATGGTTGGACTGACTACATCCTGTGCTCGTGGAGGTGTGTATAGAGACTTAAAATAGGCAATGCTAACTGTATGATGCTGCAGCTTGAAGACCTGGAGGTCTTTCTGAAAATTCCACCGAACATTTCAGTGGTACCAAAAGAATTAAATAAACTTCAGAAGAACTGAAAAGAAGTTCTGAATCAACACACTGCTTTTAACTGTCCTCTGAGATCATCAAAAGAATGAGTTTAAAAAAAACCAACAGCATGAAAACGAGAGTCAAAACAGCAGAGCAGCAGAGGAAGCTCTCCCCATAAAGGTGGAGATGCAAACTTGAGTCCTTTCTCAGAGCCAGATCTAAGGCTACCCTGGGCAATGCAGCTGCCAGCAAATATCTTTCAATTCAGTTGAGGAGTCAGAGCTGAATAAATAACATGCTAAGCACATCATTTCTTTGTGCACATGAACTGCAGGAAACTTGTGTGCCTCAAGCACACTCGCCAGATGGGATAATTAGGCTTAGACAGATCACTGACCTTCCTAACAAAAATACCCCAGAAATGGAGGCTGACTGAATAAATCTGTGTCATGTTATCAAACTCCAAAACAATCCATGGAAACCCATCTATACTGACTCATCCAGCAGCTTGGTATTCCTGTGGGTGCATCTCGCGAGGGCTGAAATCATTGGGTTCTGGGTATTTCTTGAATTTTCTTTATGGAAAACAAGCACTGAGAGTTCACTGCTAGGAACTACTCAGCTGTCTTCCTATGAAAATGATGAAAGCGGATATAAATCCATTTATGCTAAGCTAGTCTCTCTTTAATTATCACTGAGGCTGGTTTGTCACACCAAAACAATTTTGGGGAAGTCAAGGCTTTGAGACAGCACAAAATGCAAATGCCATTTCACCTTCCATAAATGGAAGGCATGACATTCATTTAATTAACACTATATTATCTGGAACTATAAAGGTAAATATAATAAAATAATCTCATGTTTGAAAATATGTTCATTATTTTAGAGTTCCAAAGGCCACATGAGATATCACGCTCTCCTTGAAGTCATAGAGGTTTCCTTCCTTTCTCCATCAAGTCTGTTTTTCCTTCCTTGATGTGTACTACAATGATCAAACCCATATTGATGAATTATCACATCCACATAAGGCTACTCTGTTATTTTCCAGGTGTTGTCATGTCATGTAATTCTTTTCCATGCCAACATGCCCTAAACCAGAAAGAATCAAGACACAGTGCCCATTATTGCTAAGCGCAATCTGCTATGAGGGAAGCACACGTCGCAACCCCAAAGACAAGCCACTCTGGAAGTTCACAGGCAGAAGATAACAGCAACTCCTCAAGAGTCCCATCGCTCCCATGGAGATTAGGGCTGGCTCGGTGAGCTGCAGCGTCTGGCAGTGTCTTTTCCTGCATCCCCATTGGCCAACACTCTCAGACAGCCAAAGATTTAGTTTATCCAGAAGCTTTCTATGAGCACAGCCTACAAAAACATTACGTACCCTAACACAGATATTCAGCTCCACTTGGCCATGCACTGGACATTCTTGCATGAACGAATCCATCTTGCTGTTAGAGACTTACACCTATGTACATTACTTCCACAAGGAAAAACTGGGCACTGAAAGCTAGTCTTTATTTTAACAAAACACACATATTCCAAAAATCAAAATAACTAAACACTCAAATTCAACTTGTAGCAAGATTTGCCTTTTACATACAGATCTTCTTTGTCTGGGATATTCAAAGGTGATTGAAGTGATCTACACCAAAGTTAGAGGCAGGGCTTTGGTGAGCAAGTTTTACATCTTTGCTTCCATGCCAGATGTACTCATACACATGGACACCATCTCCTATATATCCAGCTGCTGATGTGCAAAAACTAGCAAATCACAACAGAATCATAACAGTATCTGTGTATCTAACTTCTGCTCCCAAGTCCCATCTGAAAATGATTTTAACAGCTATTCAGTTGGAACACTACTAATGACCTAACCCACAAATTTCAAAAGGAACACAGATTTTTAATTATGAAGCAGGCAAGTAAGCAGGGAGGGAAAACAAAAGATAATAGATCAAATAATCTTGTTATTCATCTGCCCGTAAATCAGCAGTCACTCTATCAAAACAAGAGCAGTTACAAGAATGCATGAAATGACTCCATCCAACTATTTAATCTCAGTATTTTACTCATTTCATGCAAGTCCCACCTGTGCCACAACCACCCATGGCCTGAATTTACAGGAAATCCACTACAAGGCAAGAAAAGATTTGACCTTAAAATTACTTTAACACTGACCTCTAGTGACAACAGGTGGGAATTTACCTTTTTATGCGGCTGCCCAGTTAGGAACCCATCTTCAGACCACTCTAATGATGGAGATTGCTCTTCCATCTCCAATCCATAGCAACCCTCACCCCAAGAAGCATGCAGCCAAGGAGAGACCTCCAACTCCTCTGTATTAGTTACAGTCATGGGTGAATTATGGGTGATGCACCACGGTCTGGAGAATTTTATTATTAAATCCAAATCTCTGTTTTCACTTACTAAAAAGAGGAAATGGCAACAAAAAGGAAATACAAACACTAGATTTCAAGCTTCATAACTAACAAATGTATTACAGCATAAGCTAGGCACAACTAATGACATGACAATTGCCCACATCTTTGGGCAGCCAACTGAGATGTCATCTTTCATTCCAGGGACTGTTCATACCAAGGCAACCTCCTCTCCTCTAATGCTCTGTAGGAAAATTAGCCTTACAGCTCTTGGTACAGTGCTCTTGCAGCTTTCTCTGCAAAATGAGGGTGCAATGGTCTGTGGACCCACATGAGCAGGTATTTCACCTGTGCATCCACTGCCATACAGTCTAGAAGGAGGAGCACATAACAACAAGTTGCCAACCACCTTGTCTCGAGAAAGCGGTGAGGAAGCTACAGCTGCCACTCCAGTACACAGCTCATCTTACTGTCTATGCATGTAGAATCACAAAATGGTTTGGGTTGGAAGGGATCTTTAAAGGTCATCTAGTCCAACCCCCATGCAGTGAGCAGGGACATCTTCAACTAGATCAGGCTGCTCAGAGCCCCATCCAGCTTGACCTTGAGTGTTTCCAGGGATGAGGCATCTACCACCTCTCTGGGCAACCTGTTCCAGTGTTTCACCACCCTCATCATAAAAAATGTCTTCTTTTTATCTAGTCTAAATCTACCCTCTTTTAGTTTAAAACCATTACTCCTTATCCTATCCTTACAGGCTCTGCTAAAAAGTTTGTCCCCAATGTCTGGTAGGTGAAGAGGCTGATGGCCATAGCTCACTGCAGGGAAGCATTTTGAGAAGGAGTTTGAAAAGTGGGAAGTGCTTCCACTAAGCGTGGTGTCTGATGATCCCTGGAGCATGTGTATATATACACGTGTATACACACACACGTACAAAGAACATGCTTAGTCGGGAGGCTAGAAATCTGCCAGCTGGACCTCAAAGTGTGAGAGCCACCTTTGAAGTTGATCCCAGGTTGGCGTAAATATGAGTGGGTTTTATGTCATCTGAATCTATAAAGTTCAGTTTTGCATTGCCCAGACGATGTAATCCATGTACTTCATTTACATGACTTGTGACAGAGGAGATTTTAACTTTCTGACAACTATCCATCCCGAATGTGTGTCCCAGGTAGCAGTCCTCAAAACCACAGTCCAGAAAACTTCTCCTGCCCTTCACAAAACTTCCTTCAAGGACTGTAAAGGTTTTCAGACTGCTCCTCCACTTAGCTGATACCACACGGGTTTTGATGGAAGCATCTTCTGGTGCACAGCCGTAGCCAGGTGACTGCACAGCCATCAGCACAGCCAGCAGGAGAGTACCAGGGCCCTGCGGGAGCGTGCACCACAACAGGCCTCAGAGCCAAAGCCTAATCAGTCACACCTAGGCACAAATACAAACCCACATATTTCAAGATAACTGACCTGACTCTCCAGCCATTTTGACTGGAAAGAATCAGCTGTCAGAACAAACGTAACTAAGAAGACTGAAGATTAAACACCTGACTGATGTGAAATTAAGAAGTCCTCTCAAACTGACAAATACATCACCTACTTATAATGAAAACTGTGTAATGGATAAAACTTCTCTGCTGAATGAGCTGTCAGCAAGAAAAATCAAGGAAGTGGTTATTTTTTAGTACGACAGGTATATAAAAACAGTGCACTCAACAGATGCCTGCTTCCCAGCAAGCCAGGTAGCCTTTGGCAACACACGTGGACCTTGCTTCCCCAACGCTTGGACCTGACTATTCTTCCATATTTTAGCAGTTTACCTAATCACAGCAAAACATGACAGCCACGGGAGAAGGAAAACATAACCTTACTTAAACACACTGAAATCAAAACCCAACCTGCAGATTTAATGTTTAGGCTACAAACTAGGTAATGAGACTTCCTCATGTATTCCAGCTGTATGTATGAGTGTTTAGGGATGTACATGAATAATTAGATTTAAATATCTATGGAAAAAGAGAAAAATACACTAAATAACGGATGCAGAATTGCCTCTAAGTTGTTATAATCATTACCTGGTTTGGACCTTAGCGTCAGCACGAAATGGTCTTAAAAACAATCATTCACTCATGTTAGTGGCTGCCAAATCTCCATCTAATCCATTCATTAACAATATATCAGGTCGGCAAGCTGCCATGGCAGGAAAATAATTAGCTTTCCATTGTGGGGTGGCACATTCTTTATCGTACTGACATAACAAATAACTCCATAAACTGCTACAATTTATCTGCTTCTGAGCCTTTTTTTTCCTCAATTAGCCCTTCAGCAGATTGTATTAAACACACGCAAACTATAACTACAGAGAGTCCTTTGACCAATCTCAGAAGTCTTAAAGACAGTATGGAAAGCTATTATACAAGCAATTTATGGTGACCTAACTCTAGGTCATTTAAATAAAGCTTGATAGAATAGCTGAAAGCAGACCATGCCAAAAGGCACCCTCATTACATCTTGTCTCTATCACCTGCATGTACTGAGTAACATGCTGTTGTGTCCCAGCACACACCACAGCGACTGTGCAATGCTTGTGTGGGAAAAGGATTGCTGTTGTTTTGAAGATCTCTTATTTAGGTCTGTCTTCTTGCCTTAACAAGAAGGTACATGTATTTCCATGATGGGTTTGGCTGGGCTAAAGTCAAGATAGCCTAACCGCTGAAAAAGGAAACTCCAAGATGTGGACAGCAGAAAACAATAACCTTACATTTCTGTTCATGTGAAAATGAACTCCTATAAGCAGGTGTCTACTAGGCTCTACAGCATGTCACCCCAAGCAGTTTCACCATAGCTAGGTTAAGGTATTTTATTCCTGCCATCAAAGATATGATCTTTATTTTAATCTTAGGAAACTGTATATCAGCACTACCTTCTGCAGTGTGTTCATGGGTTAATTACATGGTAGATTAAAGACCTTATGATCTACAATGCCTTTTGATTTTCTTGGTTCTCCCTTGGCTTTGTATCGTGAGCACAGGGAAGATTTTCATTGGTACTTTCCCTCTCCCCCAGTACCACACTTTATCACATGATTTTTAATTCATAAGCTATCACTACTAGCAACTTCATCTGTTCTCACAGGGGAATGCTTTTTTACTGCTCTTCTCTGTACTTCTGCAACCTCTTCTTGCTGAGTGCTCAGCAAACATGCACGATTACACAAATCAGGTGGGAGGAACCAGTTTTTATATAATAGCATACTTCTAATAAATGCAAGCCTTTCTTAACAAAGTCTGACGGATGTTTACATACAGTATTTCACATTGATATTTAACTAAAACCACTTGGCAGAAACCTTAACAAGAGGTCATCAAAATATTCAAGCAATTTCTTTCACTACCTGACATACGGTTTTGCTGAATTTCATTTACCATTGTGCTGTCTTGTTATCTGGCTTCATGAGATGTGATTAACAGTCATTACTCCTTCTTTCTCTTCTGTCTTTAACAGACTCACTAACTGCATATATCCCTCAAAATTGTCCAGCTTAACCAGTGATTTCCCTTTTGAACTCAAAATGTTGGAGAGCTTTGAGATCATACTATCAGAAAGGAATAGGAACTATTTTGGAACATAAGAAGTAATACCTTTAATTTTTCTGGGAAAAGCAATTAACATCACACTCTTGTGGAACTACCTTTGAGAAAGGAGATAACATTGCGAGCAAGTATTTCAAACACAAAAGAGGCCCCAAAGCAATTGCTTGGATATAGATCTTTATTCAATGCTGTTCACCAAGTGGTATTTTGAGTCCTGTTACAATGCATTGCTTGTTCTTTTCTTCTTGCCACTGCTCCATCTGATCAGTTCCATTGGTTAAAAAACCCCCCATAAATCACATGTTGGGTGAGCATGCAGTGAAGATACACTTATCTTTTCTGTGGGTGATAAAGTGTGTGACTTGCTGCTTGCCAGGTACTTCAAAGAAAGGTGGTCAGTAACCAGCATGCTATTAGCAATGTGTTGCAATGTGAGAAGAAATTATGTAGGAGAAAAACACTCATCATCTACAAGACTGTAAGGTAAGTTGGATCTATGCATGCAACTTTTTAATAGGCCCCTTATCCAAGGGCTACTGGCACAGAAACAAGCAAACACAACACAAGAGAGACATGAAGCAGCTAGAAAAGTCCAGATGAGGGCCACCAGGATGATCCAAGGGCTGGAGCACGTCTCCTGTGAGGACAGGCTGAAAGAGTTGGGGCTGTTCAGCCTGAAAAAGAGAAGGCTCCGGGGAGATCTTATAGTGGCCTTCCAGTACCTGAAGGGGGCCTACAAGAAAGCTGGGGAGGGACTTTTCATAAGGGCTACTAATGACAAAACAAGGGGAAATGGGTTTAAGCTGAAAGCGGGGAGGTTTAGATTAGATAGTAGGAAGAAGTTCTTCACTGTGAGGGTGGTCAGACACTGGAACAGGTTGCCCAAGGAAGCTGTGGATGCCCCCTCCCTGGAGGTGTTTAAGGCCAGGCTGGATGAGGCTTTGAGCAACCTGATCTAGTGGCAGGCGTCCCTGCTGATGGCAGGGGGGCTGGAAGTGGATGATCTTTAAGGTCCCTTCCAATCCAAACCATTCTATGATTCTATGAAACAAAGCTGAAGACTCAGCAAAAGAACGAGGCATTTAGAAGAGAGTGATGTTTTCCAGTAGGAAGTCATTCCTCTAATGAAAATTCAAGTAGCACCACTGTGGGCAGCAAACCTCCCCCCCCCCAGTATCGGGTTTTCCTAAAAGAAAATAACTTTTGATTTTGGTTGCCTATCAGTTTTGGAATGGTAATTATTATAGTAACTGTGCTGGTGAAGGTAAGGAATTGCTTAAAAACTGTTGGGGTTTTTGGGGTTTTTTTTTTAATCACTGCTGAACATGCTCAAAGAAGCAAAACTACATGGGTAATTACCCCCATGGAAGCAATTCAAAGGTTCATGAAGTAAAAGCTGCTTCCAACTCAAAGATCAAAGTTTTAAATTAGGAAAGCACTTCAGTCTCCAGCTGATAAAGATGTTTGACCTGCTGGGCGCAGGTAATCGTCAGGGACTTAATTCAGGACTCTCACAGCACACAGTGCAGGGGAGTTCCCCAGTGCAGCAGTTTGAAACAGTAAGATGCTATTTAGAGCAACAAGAAAAACAAGTACTGCAATTTCACAAATATTAATAAAAAATACCAGAGGCTTTTAGCCTATCTCCTAAGAACCCATTACTCCTCTTCTGTCAGAGTCCTTTTCCAAACACAGGCAGAGGTGTACAAGTCAGCCCCTGTTAAAACTGATGTCAGGAAAGGAAATAGGTTTTCCTGTTCTTCATTTACAAGCACAATTCAAATAGGACTTGAAGAAAACTTCTGAGATTGCTGTCATGCTCATGTAAGACCTAAGACATATCCTAAAGAATGAGGAGTTACAAGGAGTTAAGGCAGACCTCGCATTAGCAATCCTGCACTGCGTGGAAAGGCCATCGCAGTTGCAAAGCACAAACCATAGAAGAGCTAAGTGTTATAAAGTTTAACAAAATCAGCCAATTCCATGCTTCCATCAATCAGTAAGTCACCCAGATCAATTCACAACTTCCTTAATGCCTAAACCTTAACTTCCTGTGAAAAATAAGGAGAGAAAATTACACTGCACTCAGAAGTAAAAGGAGATTTTGAATGTATCGTTTATCATCAGAGGGGTGCACTGCCAATATACTAACATACCACAACACTTCAATATAAGCCTCCGCCTTCCCTGAAAGCCAAGCAAACTCTGGATGCCTCATTTAACATAATGAAATAGCAATGAAAAAACCTGAAAGGTCATAAAGCAAAACACACACGGTATATATATATCCTTCTTCATTGCTCCTTTTAATCACACTGCAAAAAACTAATCAGCCCTGTAGCCCTATTACTGTATCGCTGTAGCACCTGGCTAGTAAACAGCTTCTATTTACGAACAGGATTATCTGCAAAGAATACAACCGAGAGCTTACAGTGACAGTGGCTCAGCTAACACTGGGTAATGCATTAACCTATGGTAACTCCATCTGGAGCAACACAGGCTTTCAGAGTCTAAGAGCAAGCTCATAATTTATATAGTGTTCTACTGATAGGGAATATTATTCCAAGAACATAGCATACAGTGAGATACACGCAAGTATTTCAGCCCTTGGAATCGTACCTGCCCCCCAGATCTTTGCCACAATTTCAATTAGCGACACATACAAAACTAAAATAGACATCCAGTAGCAGAATGGAGGAGCAAAATTAACACTGGGAATACTTTCTCTAATGAACAGCATAAAGAACAAGACTGGCTGTAGGAAAAACTTCAACTCCCTTAATGACAGTTTCCTGAACCTTCTTCAAACAATAAGAATGAATGCTGGATGCAGCATGTGGAGGAGGAAGGGGGCACAATGTGAGCTCCAGGACTTTATTTTTTTTAATGTCTTACCTCTCTCCATATATATGTGTAAATAAAACTGCAATACAAACCCAGAAAATCCTTATATTAAGAACTTAAAAAACAAAACAAACAAACAAAACCCCAAAGCAAGTGATGACTTCATTTTGAGGAGCACAGGTTAGCTGTTTCACTAGGAAACAAGCAAATGAATCTCTACATAAAGAGAAGCTGTCAGGGAAGACAAATCAAGCAATAGCACACTGTTTAGTGCAATACCCTGGTGGATATTAGCAGGAAGGCACTTTCCTGTTTGAACCAGAACCAGCATCCAGGACTACACAGGACTGCAGATACGAGAAACTGCCGTGGTGAGCAGTGTAAGGTACATCAAACCACCCTCTCTCTTTTTTTTTTTAAATACATGAAAGTTGCCAGAAAAATTTTTCTTCTCACCCCCATTCAAGGATTTCAGTGCTTCTTCTTTTTTTTTTTTTTCCCTGTCAGCACAGAGAGCATTTTAGCCTTTGTGCTCCTGGAGCTGAAGCAAAACATCTTTTAAGAACCCCGGAGCCACGACACACTGAAGTTCTGACTCCAGCACGAGGAGCTGGCAGCTTGTTTCCCACACTCACCTGGGACTGTGACTGCTAAACAACTGTTTGGGGCACATCATCATTGACTTTTGCTTCAACCCATAGTAAAGCAACACGCCCTGCAAGCAGTAACCATGAAAATGACTGATACAGAAGAATTCAGCTATGATATAGGAGTTATGCCTGCAGTATCAGGTAAGAGGAGAAAAACTGACTGCTAAAGAAACACTTCTCAGGCTCACTGTAACAGCCTGTAATGAGAAAATATTGCTAAGTGAGTTCTGGAAAGCTTATAGGATACACTGCTTTTGTATTTTAATAGGCTCTTCTACATATTCCTACCTAAGTATAAAGTACTACTTTAAATACTGAACACGAGGATAATTTCTGATTGTCCTCGTGTCTAAAGCAAAATGACAGGATGCTACATATACACTATATAAATAGATTTGTCCTGGTAACTGATTTAGGGTCAGTATAACTGGATACTTTTGCCATGTCTTCAGACAGGTCCTTCTCATCCTCTGACAGCTTTTAATCATTCAGAAAAAAATCATATACCCTGGAAGTCAACGTAACTTGTACACTAAATAAATACCCTTTGAGGAAATAACAACACTTACCACTACTTAGTCAGCTCAACATGAAAATACCAAGTCAACACTGGATCCCATATGCGTGTGCACGCACACGTATGTGAGTTGGAAATAACAACTCCCACCCATTTGGTTTTAGTGCAAGTTTTTGCTCAGCACAGTTTGCAGTGGTAATCCATACACATTTAAACAGGTTGTGATCTAAGTGGAAAAAATGGCACAAGAAGAAAGTTATGTGATTTCTGCACAGGAAACACATGTAGGTTGTGTTGCCAGCAACTTTCCCAGAGTAGAGACAGAAAATGAGAGGTGAGCGGAGAGATTAAATGCGGTTAAAGAAATTCATGAATTAAGATGACACAGACTGAACGTCCTCTCAACTTTTCCACAGCAGAAACCAACAACAAAAACTACTGCAACTACTTTACTGATATCACCTACCAGATTTGGAAGCCATTTTACATGTCCAATGCAGTCAAAAAGAAGCAAGTTTGATATTTTTTTGTTTCCAGTAAACAGCTGACAAAATATCTGCTCCAGTTTTTCAACCTACCTGCATATTCACTAGGCAATTTTAACCACATACAGCTGTTCATGCAATTTTAATAGTGTTTTTCCCCCTGAAACATTAATTCCCCCTGAAACATTAATATTCCCTGGTTAACAGTCCCATATTACAAATCATTTTTTGTGAAATACAGCGTATTAAAGTGGGAAGTTTATGCAGAAGTTTTTGCCACGCGACTCATTCACACAGAAACATGGAACAAATACTACCCTGCATACACAGGCATTCAAATGCCTGAATTAAACACATCAGAAAGGAACAAATCCCATTGGCACATACAGTGGAACTGGGATTAGTTTGAAATGATTTCTTGTTCATTAGGTTATTTTTTTTAATGTAAATTCCTTTTTTATAAATGAAATAGTTTTAATCTTATAAATAGACTTTACAATGATTTTATAATTCCTATATTTTACATCTAGAAGAGACCACCACGACCACTTGATTCGATCAATCAAAGGCACTGTTTATTTAAATTTCACAGCAACTAAATTGCTGATGTTTGCAGTAGTCCTGCCTTGACCTCTACCTGGACGGCGTTATGATATTTTCTTCACTGCTGAGATCAAGGCATATACG
Organism: Antrostomus carolinensis; assembly: GCF_000700745.2. Classification (NCBI taxonomy): domain Eukaryota; kingdom Metazoa; phylum Chordata; class Aves; order Caprimulgiformes; family Caprimulgidae; genus Antrostomus; species Antrostomus carolinensis. Next base: position 11,609 of record NW_010331843.1, read on the forward strand.
GTCGAAGGAATATCATATTTTATTTAGACACACTGCAGAAGGACATTAAATTTTACAGGTCAGATTCTCCATGGTGCTTGAGCAAAGCTGGGGCTGTAGAGAAGAGCAAACGGCCAGCTTACTGCCAAGGTGCAGCTTCCCTTTAGCCATCCAGAACAAACATCCTCAGCCTTGTTGTGGCTGGACAGGTCCCTCAGCCCAACAAACCCTCTGTCCACACGGATTTTAGGGGGATGACAGCTCACAGTGGCTACGATACTGCCTTGTCCAGCACCACTTTTTAACAGATTCAAGTCCCGCAGCAAGACAAAGTCCCATTGTACCAACAGTCACAGAAGGGGATGGCAGCTCTGCCAGCCTTCATTAGGCTTTTGTCTGCCTTGAGAGGTCCTTCACACAGATGGAGGTCCCCACCTGCCATTCAGAGGCACTCTCAAGTCACCCCATGCCCAAACATTGTAAATGTACTTAAAGGTACTAAAGCAAGTGTCAGTGAGTCAACCTCACAGTTCGGGTATACAAAACCATGACCATTTACCCGCTCTGGCCACCCCATGTTAGACCTCCACCTTACTAGCAGCAACCATTACAACCACATGATGCATGTATTTCAAGCATAACTATGAACTCAAATATGAAATAAGGTCCTGACTCATCCCACCTAAGGCATCTGAAATTGCTACATCCAGAGTAAAGGCTCTGTACTGCATGGCCAGTGAGAACAGACAAGACATCTCCTGTCAATGTTGCAGCCCTGAGAACACAGGTGACCCCCTGGGCATCAGAACCTGTATTTTTGACTGTGCAGCTACAAGCCTTCACCAGCCGGAGACGTTCAGCTCTCCCTGCTGCAGACATAGAAACAACACTGATGCACAGACAGATAAATGCTAGGAAGGCACCAGGATCAGCTTCATCTTATCTGGGGCAATTTTTCAGCCATATAATGAAATAAACATCTCTTGGGGACCTTAGAACAAAACGTTTTTTGGTCTAGCAACCACGCCTCCTCCTCCAGGTTCCACGTGGGCTCCGAGTCTAATCTCATCCTCCTGCAAAGACACCAGCCAAAGCAGGGCCACCCTGAACTCCACTGACTGCTCCGCAGCTGCACACTTCAGGCAAAGCAGCATTCAGCTGTGTACGCCTATTACGGCTCTAACACTAGAAAGAGAAGTGGAACAGACAACCAAAGTAATTTAATCTAGCAAGATAATTCACTTCCAGTATTACCCACTACCCCCTCCCACTGCCCCAAATGAACCAGTGACAAGTGCCCAGCCTTTTCCTAATGGAAAGGAACTGCATGCCCATTATCTTCACCCTTCACTCCATATGAATTGTAGAAATGTCTGTACCCGATTCTGAGCTTATTGACATCACTGTGAACAGGGACAGCTTCCACAGGAGTAACTAGCTGCTAGTACTGTAAAGCAGGACAGAGATCTGAATTGGGCACCTGTTAATTAATGCAACTCTCTGAAGTCAGATTTCACTTTCTTGACATTTTTTCTTCTTGCTGCTGCTGTTGGTTACTGAAAGCGTGAAGCTCAACATGTCAACCCACACAAGACTAAAGCCTCTCCTCTATTCCTCTCTGACCTCACCCTGCTTCCTTGAAGGCATGTATAGAAGATAAACACAAACCTGCTCCGTTATGCGTAGTGACTTGAGACATAAAAAGCAGGAAAATTCCCCCCAACTCAAGATTTTCTCAGTGAGGTATCACCATTTATCCCTTCTATAGACTACTTTTCAGAGCAGATACTTCTTTAAAGTACTCCCTGTCCTGGCCAACAAAGAAGAAAATAACATCTGCAGCTATGGAAGTATCTAGGCTCTTTCTTGAAAGTCAGGATGTGATATATAAATACAGATTATTAAATCCTACACATAAGACTATTCTTCGCTCCATGAGTTTGGCACTGACTGCTTCTTGCATTCAAAGTCTGTACCCATACCTGGGCGCAGCTGTGTCAGCCTGATGGGCAGTTCCCTATCCATCCCTCATCTGAAGGGTTGCCAGCACTTCTGTGGAATGAGGTTGGGAGGTCAACTACACGCCCCTCTTCCCACAATGTCTCACACCTGCCAGGAGACTGAATTTGTTAATTTCTAGTAATGGCAGGCTTTCACTAGATCTCCTCCGTAATTCTTAATCAGGCATTTGTATGTGGTCTTACCAGTGATGGATGTAGTTGCTTAGCCCTGACTCTGTTGGTTCACTGCCAGCAATCCACAGGCCAGGCAAGGTGGGAAAGTGGTATGTGTTATGAAGTACCATGAAAGGGAGGGAAATCTGAGTTGGATTTAGTGCATTTTTAACCTACAAATGTCAGTAAATGTAGAGAATCCAAACTTCTCTCATCCCTTCTTGTTCTACCAAGGGTGGGATGCAGAGCACGACAGCAGTCACCCCACTTTTATGCTTTCCACGGCTCTACCTTTCCCACCACTCAGGTTATGCAGCTGAGCTCCCTGTACATCACCCAAGCTCTTCTGGGTCACTAACACAATGCCCTTGATGTTATCACTGCAATGATCAACCTCGAAGCACAAGGCGATGATCGTTTCCCCAACTCACCTTCACAGCGCATTTGTTCCATTAGGCTTGAAAATGAGAGGATAAGGCAGGCTAGGTTTTCCTGCTCAGTAGGTTTTTGCTTCAATCTAATTAAAAACATTCAGCAATTCACTGAAGTTCCTTGCAAACTGTGCATCTCATGCTTTAAAATAAGCTCTGAAAGCACAAAGTCTGGTATTTTTTTTTAAATGCACTCCCCAGATGGAGAGGATTCCTCAGAAATTCCTTTGTGAAACTCTACCGAAGCTGCTGAACCAGAAAAGTTTAGCTTCTTCTGAACTATCTTGTTTTTGTTGTTATTGTTAATGGCTTTTTTTCCTCGTCTAAAAGCTAACAAGGAAAGCCACTCTTGATTCTCTGACATGCAGAGAAGTGACAGTACAGCTCACTGGAAACAGGCAGTTCTGGTCACCTTGGTCTGAAACTGGGTCAGGGATGCCAGCTTGTGCTTATACCCAAGGAATATGCAAGTAATACTGGATTCAGATGCTGAGGACAAGATCACCCTTTATCTCGCAGGCAGAACTCGGGTAATTCAGCTTTAGTGCTCTGAGAGAAGGCAGCCTCCTCACAGCTAAGGCATGTTTTCTGTGCCATTTTTTAAAAAGGCCTCTTTTCTGGGAAACGTGTCCGGGGATCTATGGGAACAGCCAAGCCAAGCCCTGCTCTGCCATATCACCTTAATCCAAAGGCAAGCTACCACTGGGAGATGGCGACTGCTGTGTATTATGTTGATGCTTGTGGGAGAACAGGCACCGATGGAAAGTTGATCCAGCTCCAGGGTTAACAGCGCTGGAGAAATTCAGTGGGAAAGACTAAACAGACTTATTGTGTTATGCTTGTAACTGCATCCCTAATACTGAACACAGACCTTCTGCCTGCCAAGAGTCACTCCAACCTGAGGAACTGCAGCAGAGCGTGGTGCACACAAAGAGCTTGTGAGCATGTCAGGAAGGCTCTTGCCATCAAACAAGTGCTGAAGGATCCTCTGGACCACCTAGCTATCACACCACCAGCTCCCAAATTCAGCCTTTCTCAGGAACTGTCACCAAATGTCTCAAAAAAATGTCTGCCCTCATCTCCAAAAGCAGAGTGCCCTTAAGCTGTACAGCGGAGAACAAATTCCTTCAGGGTTGTAACAACCAATTAAGGGATGTGAAGCAATTACTTTTATACCCATACAAATGAAACTCCTCCAATGCAATTAAATATCCCTTATCATCTACTGTTGAATTTGTGGAAAGCATATGCTGCACACTCTCTTCTTCCCTAGCCTTTCCACAATTTTAATCAGTTTGTTTTAGCTAATGTAATGGAACCTACCTATTGTAGAGAAATAATATATAGCTGCAAATTATCTGAATATTTTGCAATGTCTTTTTTCATGTTAAATATAATTTCATTTGAGATTTTGCAGCCTTCATTTCTATTAATAAATTATAATTTCTTCTTTATAAGTGATGAGCTAATGTGTCATGTAATTTTTTCCTCTAAATAGACTAAGACTTTGATCTAATGCAAGCCCTTGCTGGGAGTAGAGAGACTTTCTGTCTAATTTAGTTATGAAAAATATTCAATTAAACTTGGGAGTTTAATTCATTTAGTTATGAAAATTAAATGAACTCAATAAGGTACATTTGATTCGCCTCAGGAAAAAAAAAGATAAGAATCTCTGAAAGGGGAACAAATAAAACAAATAAGAAGTGAGAACAAAACTAACTTTTACTGATCACATTGAAAGGTGGATAACATGAAGAGCCGGAGTCCCGTTTTGTGTGCCTATATAAAACATACCTACAATGAGTTCATACAAAATTTATACCCAGAAGCCACATGGATACCTGGTATTAACACCCTAATTGTCTCCTGAGTAATAAAAATCCCCGTAGGTCATAACTGAGTCCATCCCAGTCAAGGGGAGATCCTGGCTCCTCATACTGGGACTACACCACTCACACAGAACTCTTCTCCATCTCCTTTTGGGGAAAAAGGAAAATACTGGAATTGTTTTTCAAAACCACAACAGAGCAACGTGGATCTCTCCGACAGAAGCTCCCTTCTAGTTCTGCAGCTGTCACTTACCATTTTTGCAGATAGGACAGCACTGATCGGGCTCATACACCGGGTCCACACACTCCGTCTGGGGACAAGCTGAGACAGTGCACAGCACCTCTCCATTGGCTTCACAGCGGCACTTCTCACAGGGAGAAACCTGAAACACAAATCCAGTCATCTTTTAACTCTTTCACTTTATGCTCTCCTGAAGTGTGCAAAGCCTGCCTTCCCATCTGCACTGTTCTTTCCTTCATTTCTTTTTTGCCCTGACCCCGCCCCCCCTTAAAAAAAAAAGCTTTTTGAGGTCTGAATAATGCAGAGTGAAGCTGGGCTCCTAAAAAAATTACAGAACTGCAGCAGAAAAACCCCACAGGGTCTGCTCTGAACCTGTGCAACAAATGGGAAAGTCAAAGGGTTCTATGGAACAAGAACACTTTAGACTTTTAACAGGAATA
>NW_010331843.1:16755-25428 GCF_000700745.2 Antrostomus carolinensis
ATAATTCAGACAAAATCCAATTTAATTCTATTAGAGGTTTAAAAAGTAATTTAGCAAAAAAATACTATATTTAAAGGAAAAAAATTTGCTCAATGAAATATGAAAAAATTTAATGAAAATCCTTATTGCAAGTTTTCCAGGTTTGAAAATCTTTCTGGTAGCAGGAAGTGGCATTTTATTGAAAATCGCCATTTTCAAAGAGAAGTCAGGAAAAAAAACATCCTTTCAATTCAGGTATTTCCCACAGGTTAATTGTATTTAGACCATTCTTGTGTAACTTTCTGAGAAGAAACTGCAATTCAAAGAAAGGGGTGAAGCAAAATACAGGTCATCCTTTTTACCTACTGAAATGTTACTGGTTTGGAAGAACTTTACAGAACAGGAGTATGAAGAGATAATTACTTGAATGACCTACTTCAATGAAATTACTTCCAAACAAAACAGCATAAAGGCCCTATTTAGGAAAATAATGGACTTTCAAATGTCTGCATTTGCCACATGCACAATTCCAGCTGTCCTCTTCAGTGTTGCTGACCAGGCACCGCACATTGCATCGCTGATGTCCTCCTACCACACAAGGAGCTGGAGGTAGAAGGAAACAAGGGTGCTAAAGAGCAGTAAATTGCATTCTGTAAAACTCATTGCTGTACTCCAAAAAACCACACTGGCATCCATGCTCAGAGTGCAGGATGAAAATGCAGCTCAATATTATTATCAGTGATCCTCTAAATCTACAACCTGTGCAGATTCCAGGTTTACTTAAGAATTAAGGTTTTTTTAATAGACCCTTTTCCATTCCAGATTCCAGATGATGCCAAACAACCATGTGTTGCATTTCTCCAATAAAAGGAGAGTAACCTCAAATTTAAAACAAATTATTCTTTGTGAAGAATCATCCAGATGTCTAACTTGCAGATCATCTGGTCTCTTCTTCCTATTTCTTAGGCAGCCCATCAGATTTCTCCTCAAATCCATTCTCTGCTTGCTTGCCTCTTTCATATCCTTCTCACTTCCAAAGTTCAAACATGCTGATGCTTGCACAGCATCATCTCCAACTAAATGCTCATCCATGCTTTGCCACTTCTCTTCCCACCTGCCAGGGCTGTTATTTTCTTACGCACTTACAGTATCTTCTCACACTGTCCCCTCTTAGAAAGCCTAAATAGGTTCTCTTGCTGTGCTGCTTTCTGCTTTTCTTACTATTATTTATTTCAGGCTTCCTTTGCCAGCCACTCACTTCCAGTTTACTCTTGCTTTACACTCCACCCAGGATAACACCACACCATACATTTATAAAATGCTAGAAAGAGGCTGACAGTCCAGTACTGCAGTTTTTTTATTACAGGCTTTAGGACAATAACTTTGTCCTGTAACTGTTTATAAACTGCTATATTCACTTGCAGAGCTGGAGGCTCAGCAGATGAGGAGATTTCTGATCCAGTGTTCAGAGTCAAGAGGCTCAAGTATTCCAAGTAATCATATGAACTGCATGTGAAATTTTGAGTGTCAGCAAACCTGACCTCCTAATTATCTGCAAGTCGATAGTAAGAATCCTTCTCTCTGCAGTTATATCCATAAACAATACTTACCAAGCTGTGAAAACATGCTTTCTTGAGAGGATTGATTTATTCTACTTTTTATTAATTAATCCTACTTGACAAATGCAACTAGAACTCCACTTGAAGGATCAGGCTCAACAAAGCAAGCCTATAGCTTTCAACTGGTTTCAACATTTTTTGCCATCACTTGACGTATTGGGTTTGTGTGGACAGGTTCTGGTAGTCAGGGAGTTACAGAGGTGGCTTCTGTGAGAAGCTGCCAGAAGCTTCCCCCATGTCTGACACAGCCAATGCCAGCCGGCTCCAAGCTGGACCCACCACCGGCCAAATCAGAGACAGAGGTAGCACCTCTGGGATAACATATTTCAGAAGGGGGGAGGAAACTGTGGTGGAACAACAGAGAATATGTGAAAGCAACAACTCCACAGACACCAAGGTCAGTGAAGAAGGAGGGGGAGGAGGTGCTCCAGGCACCGGAGCAGAGATTCCCCTGCAGCCTGTGGTGAAGACCATGGTGAGGCAGGCTGTCCCCCTGCAGCCCATGGAGGTCCATGGTGGAATAGATGACCACCTGCAGCCCATGGAGGACACCACACAGGAACAGGTGGATGCCTGAAGAAGGCTGTAACTGCATGGGAAGCCACGCTGGAGCAGGCAGGACCTGTGGCACCATGGAGAGAGCCCACGTTGGAGTAGGTTCGCTGGCAGGACCTGTGACCCTGTGGAAGGGACCCATGCTAGAAGGGAGGGGTGGGGTGAAGGTATTTTAAGATATGGTTTTATTTCTCAATATCCTACTATGATTTGATTGGTAATAAGTTAAACTGATTTTCAGAAGTTGAGTCTGTTTTGCCTGTGATGGTAATTGGTGAATGATCTCTCTCTGTCCTTATCTCGACCCACAAACCTTTTGTTGTATTTTCTGTCCTCTGCCCAGCTGAGAAGGGGAGTGATAGAGTGACTTTGGTGGGCACCTGGTGTCCAGCCAGGGACAACCCATCACACTTGAAAAAGATGCAAACTTGCCAATGATCACAGTTCAACGAGACCAGTAACTACAACAACAGATACTCCCTCTCCCAGGACTCCACTTAGTAGCTGTGCCGTTCAGCATTGTAAGTGATGTAAAACCTAGAGTATCTGAAGATAATCAGGAAACAAGACAGCACACAGATGTTATTCCTAAAATCTCTCATCTGTAAAATTTAAACATATTCTAATTAAGTAGGTTGTTTACTAGAATTCAGAATTTGACAGAAGCCAAAAATTCCTTGAACAAGAAGCCATTTAATGAAGCATTGAAAATACTTTTGAATAAGAAACAAAATTGATCTAATCTCTATCTAATAATGAAGATTCTAATAATGCATTTCTTCGCTATACAGCACATACACTTAAAGACTACATCTTTTATGAATGGAGTACACTGCTAATGTGATACTGCAGTCATTAATACCCATCCTGTGTAATAGATCATGGGATTTCAGGGGCATAACTATAGTACACCCTTAAGAAGTACTGTCGTCTGTACAACCCACCGCTACATGAGTAATGGTAGCAGAGTTAAGGAAGGTCTCCATGTGCTTATTTCTACAAAGCTCTTTCCAGGCATGTAAGTGAACTACAGTAGCTGCCAAAATGGTATTAGTGTCAAACTTTATCTGCTCATCTTGAATTGCTTTTTATACATCATCAGGATGCAGCAGGAACCGAAGAAAATCCTTACTTCTTTCTGCATCTTAATGGCAGCTTAATACTTGGAGACGTAATCATCAGCAGAAAGAGAGAGAGACAGTAAGAGTGCATACAGATAACAACAGCTAAATAAATCAGAATTAAAGACACATTTGGTCCTTCACTTCATCTCCTCTACTCCTATTACGTAAGCGTGTTTCCTGCCCTGCAGTTCCTAGTGGCAGCCAACACAACGATCATCCCACTTGTTCACTTGGGACACAACCAGCCCAGCAGCACTCATGCTCAGCACATCTGACATAACCAGGTGGGACTGGAAATAACATGACCCATCAACCTCTATCTGAAGACTAATGACACCATGTCTCTGTGGTCTACAGCTGAAGATATTAACTCTACAGCAGCAGTAGTTCTGCCTATGCAAAAACTGTGGGAAGACAACGAGAGGCACAGAAGTTTTAAGTATTCACCAGGCAGCTGTAAAACCCTTAGAAAGTGAGAGTACAGATGGCAAAAAAATAACTTATTTAGAATTGTTTAAAGGAAAGTTTATGAGCAGATGTGTAACTGAATTTGCAGAAGTAAAAAAGCAAACATACCATTGTGTAAACAGGTAGATTTCCCACTAATGGGGCATGAAGAAAAGTAGCTTAGTAGAGATAGTAGGTTTATCCATCAACTTAGCATAAATTGTCATAATTAAGAAGATACAAATCATTTGCACTCATTGAAGTTCTGGTCCAAAGTAATCTGAGCTTTCTCTCCCCCCTTTCCACAGGCCAAACTTTAATTAGAAACCAAAACAAACTAAAAAGAAACCAACTAAAAATCTAAATTAAAAAATAATATATATATATATATAAAATCTACATTTTGTTCCTTGAGCCTTGAAAACATCTAAGTTTTATAAAAAAATCAATCATAATCCCAAACTGATTTGCTATTGTGCTGGAATTTTTATTAATACTTCCTTGCAACTTACACAACTCAAAACATGAATAGGGTTAGGCTGACAAGAATAAACAGCCTTCTTTTTACTCTGTGCCTTCAAAATACTACAGATGTTTCAAAATCGATTTGGGCTTGTTGATTTCCAAGTTATTCACAAACAAATACAAATTTTGGCAGCAGAGAAATTCTAAACAAAACATACAAAGCAACAACTTTCAAAAAATGTAGGTCTTTCCCAAACCATATTACACTTCTGAAGAGAATTTATAGTTCTTGTAAGGCTATAAGTCAGACTGCATTTTCAAATCTTACTGCAAAATTCAAAAACATCCACTGGAGAACATGCTCAGCAGTCTGCAGCTCCAGTGCTGAATTCTGTTCTCACTGCATTTCACCAACTAAGGCTTCTGCTCCCAGTCCTACTTGTATGGATGCTGTGATCCCTCTGCCATCTGCACGATACCCCCAGGAGAGCAGAGTGGTGCTGATGGAAACAGCTTTATGAGATCTCATCCTTCCCCCACACCTGTGCTGTGCTTTGTGTCAACACTCGTGTCCTTTTCGAAAACAGAAAAACACGTGCATACATACACACAAGCAAAGCCTGCAGGAAGGACTGTGAATCAAAGAAGAAATGCATCAAACCTCCTGTTCCTTGGCACATCCAGCTTCCAGGTTAGCACTGGCTCTGGTCAGGGCAATTTTTTGCCATGTCAAGCCACATACAAATTTTAAACAAGCAAACTCCCAAATATGCATGCATATTTACACATCTATGCATATATGTTTGTGCAGATAACTTAAAAGTTAGGAGGTGGTCATTTTTTTTTCTTCCTTCAGTGATTTCTGGCATTCTTTGCCACAAATAGAAGGTGCAAGACACACAGAAAAATCAGATTGCTATCCATTTATAACTCCTTCCCTGACCTTAATCAAGAGATAGCATATTAGTAACCTCTCTAAGACCATCAACTTTATACTTGTAAAATGACCTTTGAAATTGTGTGCAATTACTTGCATTTGCAATTGCCACACTAAGCAGCAATCAAGCTACATCTGTACCTTACCTCACCAGACATCACCACTGATTGCAGTGGCATGGGCAAACAGCTGCATTTAGAGTTTTGTGCTCAGAATATTGGAACCAATGGTGAAACTCAACTAAAAACCAAGTTGCCAATAGGTCAAAATCAACAGGCTGCAGTTCCACTGCCCAACTGTGCTGTTAACTTTCCTTGCCCACCCGGAGCAGGCATCCCTTCTTACTCAGGGTTCTAAAAAGCAGGAAGGGAATCGATGTTTCATTACAGGGAAATATCAGCACAAGGGCTAAAGACTGAATGGGGTTAAAAAAGAAAGCAGAAAGCCAGAGTCTCTTCCAAACATTTCTGTAAACGTCACCATTGAGCATTCCCTTTTTAGCAAGGCTGCTAGCCATGTAACAGGGAGCCCTAGGGTTTTATCTTCTGACTACACACTAAACACACTTAGGTATTTTAGATTTGCTTTACAGCCATTAATACAACACCACTACATACAAGGAAACACAACTCGTTAGAAGAGCATGGGAGGAGAAGCCGTTAAAACTTTGATACAGAGACCCACGGAGACCGTGTGCAGAAGCATCACTGTTTTGGCCACCCCTCAGAACTAACTTCTCTAGAAAAGGAAGGATCTCAAAATCCATCTCTAAAAAAGTCACACCAACTAGCCACTCATAAATGTACTTTCTCCCTTTTAAAGTAGAAAACTGCCACCCTGAAGCTAAATGCAACCCCTGAGGGTCACAGGGAAAAAAGGAGGATGATATGATGCTTTCTGCCATGCTTTGAAAATCCCTGATGATCTACACATGATTATTCCAGAGAGAGTAATTCTGCTCCTTTATTTATTTATTTTTCAAGAAGTTGAAGAATGTGGAAAGACATGATGAATCAAAGTTAAGTTTCCAAGAACACACATATACTACAGAGAGCAGAGATGGGAACTTATTTACAGCCTTCACAAATATATTTTATTTTTCTCCATCCTGACAGAGGCTCAAGCTGCCAAAACTCTGAACTGGATTTTGTACTCCCCTCAGTATATTCAGCTCAAAAATCTCAGGTGTGTTCAGAAATGGGTTTTGAACCAGGCCTGTACCTAACAGTTATTAGCAAGCAAATTCGGAGAGCCTGCTCACAGATCTCAGCCACAATAAAACACTAAAGAGAAAAAGGCAAGGTAAGTGACCAGAGGAATTGACCTCAACTCCAAAACTTTTCAGTGCACTGTAGTAAGTTGCGTTTTCAGTGATAAAGACCTTGCACAGTGGTGCTAAAAAAGCCCCACTCTAAAAGGATTTCCCTAAACACAAAGCTTTTCAAGTCCATTGTTTAAGTATCACTGTAATTCAGACTGCAATCCATGCTCTTATTAAAAAGAAGGCCCATAGTCATTCTCAGAAGGCAAACATTACGCAACCTTGGCAGCACAGTTTAAACAGAAAAAAAAAAGGTGAAGAGAAATGACTGTTAGGAAAAAGATATCATCATAGACTGATTATGAGGAATAGAAGTCAGCCCACAAAACCCTGCTTGATCCCTGCAAGGTGTAAGTTTCACAGATAACAGTTAAAATAAGGAAGCAAACATAGTGTTGGAAATTCTCATAAAATCCATAACACAACCCAAGCAGCATCCTTTCAAGTAGCATTTTTTACTGTAAATACCAAAGGAATTAATAAAGATCAGCCCCCTCATTTAAAAACATTACAGTATCCTAGAGCAAGAAAGGTCATGTTTAAGGGGAATATTTTACAGCACCACAGAAAAACAGAATAGAGAAGGGTAGGGGGAGAGGCAGAATGCCCTCTGAGAAAGTACCTCAAGAACATAATGCCCCTTAGGATGACAGAAGGCCCCACAAAATGAGTTTTGGCTTCAGCCCTTACCATGAACTCCTCTAGGGTCTGGTAGGTTTTCCCTCGAAACTCGCAGTAGTTCTTCCTCTCCTTGCACTGCGGGCAGCACTGCGTGGTGTCCACCTGGATGCAGCGAGGGTGGAGCCTGGGGCACTCGGGCTGGATGCACAGCGGCCCCTCTTCAGTGCAGAGGCAGGGGCAGGCCGAGGGGCCCGGAGCAAACTTCTCCCCGATGGCGTAGACGAAGCCGCTCTCATCCACGCAGCCCTTCCCACGGTAGTCCGGATAGGCGTACTCCTCCGGGGGCTCGGGAGTGATGCTGGCAACAGCTTCTGGGAGAGGGGAATCTTCAGTCACCCGAGGTTCCTCGGGAGCGGCGTCCCTTTGCTCTGGCACTTGAATGCTCCCGGATTTACTGCTCGTCCCCTGGCTGTTCCAAGCCTGCTTTTGCTTAGTCCAAGACTCCTTGTTGGAGTAGTTCCTGTTTCCTTTGCTCTTCCAGTCCCTGCTGCCCTCCTCCCTCCCGCTCCTGCCGATCTCATTCATTTTCCCCGGGCCTGTCTGGCTGTCCCTTGTAGATGTGTGATCCCTCTTTTCCTGGCTCGCTTTTATCTCCTGTTTGTCTTGAGCCTTGGCCAGTTTTTGTACAGGTATGGTGGAGCTACACAGGGCAACCATGAGGCAGCAGGTTACGAGAAGAGAACTAGAGAGAGCTCCAATTGCCATTGCAGTGGAGCTGGGCATCACCTATTGCATCCCACAGGGGACACTGCATTCACATCGGAGGGAAGCGCTTCGCAGATCCACAGTCCCTAGGAGAAGGATTAGGAACACTTCAGTAGTGTCTGCACTTCCCCCCCACACCCCTCCACCGATGCAACACCTCAAGCAATATGCAACCTGACTCAGTAGTTTATGCAAAAGGCAAACAACAGCCTGGTGCTGCATGCCTCCTCCTCCTCCTCCGCCGCTCTGCCAAGCCTTATAAATAGCAGGGCTCTGGACACGGACCGGGCACCGTCGGCTCCGTCAGAGCAGCACGCAGAACTCCGGGGAGTCAGGGTTTGCAAAGGCAGGTGCATGCAAAAACCAGAACATCTGGGGGTTATTTTTCCTGTCAAATGACAACACGTGAAGGGGACGGATACATGCTGAATTAAATGGAGCTTCCCCAAAACACAGCAGAGTCCGGAACAGAAATCAGCCAATTGAGTCCTATTCGCTGACTGCATGCACGATGATTTTCATTAACCTCTTATTCAGTCTGAAGCGTGCCGCTGGGTGTTTTGGGGTATTTTTGGTTTTGGTTTTTGGGGTTTTTTTTTAATACCTACCAGTGAGCACATTTCTGTTAAAGACAACTGAAAAAAAGGACATTAGAGCCATCAGACCCAAACTACCTCTCTTCCCAACTACCTAAACGAGCACACACCACCTCTTTCTCCCCGTGTTTTAAAGGCAAAGCAAAGCCGATAAGAGTTTCCGCAGCAGAGGCTCATTTAACCCAGGTCCTCCAGGAGTTCAGCAGCGCTCCCGGCTCCTGTCCTTAAAACAGCGCACGCCACA